>NC_056744.1:173546751-173846751 GCF_019279795.1 Protopterus annectens
TATAGTTGCTGTGCATAACCTGTACATATTTCAATTCATACAATACCACAGTAAACAAAACCAGTCCAGGGTTCTGAATTTTGTTAACAGGCAGTTACAGTTTTATTTATATATAACCTATGTGAGACTATTACTGTAATATTGTCTGGTTTATTCAGTACAAACCCTACCCATTTTTAATACTGCAAGGTGACATTCTACTCCTTTATAATTATTTGGTATGAATACTACAAGATAGATTGTTACTCACCAGCCTCGTGACACAGCCTTAGCAGCCAGGTTGCATGGGCTTCCTGGTTCACAGCTCCTCAGCTGGAGGTGTAAAGAAGATAGAGAAACATTTATGCATACCTATCCATCACATACACAGGCTGGTCTTTGGTAAACAGTTATTGATATTACTACTTACATATGCCTGGGACATCCCTCTGCTGTGCATCTTGGACCCACTGGTCCAAGAGCTCCCTCTTCTTCTGCTTCAAGTCAGCAATGTGGTGACAGACCTGTTCACCAGTCCAAGCGATGCCAGTGGCACTGATGAGATTGTGGGTGAGACTTTCCCAGGCCTCCACTTTGCACTGGGAACATTGGTACTGGTCCTGCACCAGTCTCTTATCATGTTTTTTTACAAGGAGTCCGACCATGACCCTGAACTCTTGTATGCCCCAGCGCTGCACCCAAAGGCACACATCCTCTCCAACACCAGCCATAGTGCCTACGGTGGGGAGTTACAATGGGTTATGAGCTGTATTCCTGCCTGTAAGGTTTAAATATGGCCGATTTCCTGTCCTTTGCTGTGATAGGACGGTTTTGAATATTCTAAGCTAAGCTAAGCACCGGGCAAACCTGCTTAGCTGGTATAAACATTGCTTATAGGGGTAGATGCGAAGCACTGCTTACCAGTGCACTAATCCACTTAGCTACACTAACTATTGCTTAGAATTTACATTTAAGCAATGCTTATACTGGCTAAGCATAGTTGAGCACAAGATAGCATTGTTCAGCTTTCCGTTTACAGACTGTCAGCCTTGTGGGGTTGATTCTTCATAAATGACATATTATGATATGCATGTCTACCTTCCATAACACCCCCCTGTGTGCTTTCATTACAAAACATTATTTTCTGGCTATGCTGTATTGGACACTTGTGTTTATATGGGGGTTTCACATCTGTACTACACTGAAACCTCACATTTGGACCAGCTACACTATCCTGGTTAACAAATATATATATTATTCACTACCTACTGATAACAAAGTATATTTTTGTGCATTATTAACAGGTAAAAATGAATGGATTGAATGGGGACTCAAACTGTGAATGCCTGCTTGCAAAACAAAAGCTTGAACCACTACACTATTTCACTTTATACTGTTTTGGCCATATATTTGTATTTAGCTCATTGGAATGTGTAAGCTAAGCTGAGCATAGCTACATGATGTGCACTCCCGCTCAGCTATGGTTAAACTTTATTGAGGACAGAAAAAAAAATACATATGTATTTTATTTTTATTTACTGTAGGGGATTGCACATTGCTTTCTTCACCATTATCTGTGTATTGCTCTTACAAACTTAGAAAGTTGATAGAATAAATAGGTTTTGCATTAGCTTAATATTTTGGTCCTGTGGAGTCAGGGAGGTACACATTTTAAGAGGAACACACCAAAATATATGAGTCAACTATCTGTACACATTTCAAAAATAGTTATGAGAGAAGCTCCGCAGACATACCTCTCAACTGTACAGATTTTTACAGAATGTCCAGATTTTTGCAACAATAATATAATTATAATGACAAACATTTGAGTTTAAGACTCCACATCCTTCAGAAAATTCATGCTAATGCAAAACCTATTATTCTATCAACTGTCTAAGTTTGTAAGTGCAATATTCAAAATATTTAAAATCTGTCCCTATTTGTCCCCCCATCACTTTAGGTTTTGTCCAGATTTTTTGCTCTAGGAGGTTGAGAGGTATGTCCACGGACACTAACAGGTGTCTGCAGGCACTTTCACTGCTTTTGTATTGGTGTACGGCAACTCTGGAGTGCAGGGGGGCGTGTATATTGTAAGAGCACTGTTCTCAGACATGCCGCTGTGCTCATACACAGACTCGTGTCTGTGTAGGAATACAGCAGTGCGCCTTCATGCATATGCAAGGCATGCTGCTGTTCTATACGGACCCAGGACCCTCCGTGTAAGAATAACTCTATTCTTACACGGAGCGTTGCTGAATCCTGGGGCATATTTTGAGAAGAAAAATAAGCACATCAGCAATTTATACTGAACAGGAGGTTTGTCCTTTGCAGCACACTCACAGACACACACACACACACACACACACACACACACACACACACACACACACACACACACACACACACACACACACACACGCACACAAACAGTCAAGTACAACACACCCATACAGGCAAATTGGAGGGGGACTGCTGACTCACTTCTCAGCATGCTTTTTTTGTGGGAGAAAATGAGAGACATCAGTGAAAACTTACCCAGAGTTATAGGGAGGATATGCAGACTCAAAATATAGGGCACTCCTTCTTGGAGACAATCTAAGCAACCAAGAACTGTAAAGCAACAACACTGTTTCCCTTATATGAGAGAACTTTTACCCCAAAAATATCACATACACTTTTCTATATACCTGTGGCTTTCATTAAATAATAGCTTTATGCCTGTCTCTGTTATTTCTAGGCTTTTTTACTGGTGGTTACCCAAGTTATGTTATAGGTGACCATATCACTCCCAACAATTTGAACTAATTATATTAAAGCCAGTTTGGAAGTCCTGCTGGCCCTCAACAGATGATATGCATTACTAGCGTAAACACTAGGATAGTGATGTATGTGAAAAGGAAAGAGTTGCAATGCCAGAGCCAACCCAAAGAGCTTAATGTTACCCTCATTTTATTGGTGGGGCCAGATCAGTAGGCCATGATCTGGAACTAGGGTTAATAACTAGAAATAATGGAAGGCCCATAAGGTCCATTTAACATCCAACTATTGCCTGTTTATTGTGGAGTATCTGTTGTCTGCCTGGGTTGGCTTTCTGCTTAAACAGCAGATCATTGGTTGCTTATTCCTCTAATGTCTGGGCCAAAATGCCACTATATGCAATTCCAAAGCCTCTGAATAGACAGTGAATTTTTTAGAAAAGTCAGGGGGCATATAAAATTGCTCTGAGAATAAATATTGTGTAAGTCTTGGAAGGCTTCTTAAGCCTCAAATGTCCATCTGATCCATGCTGCTCAATAGGGATTGTAAGGGGACCTGCTCAGTAGAAAAACAGAAGGATGCATTTTCTATACCAACCCTAAAGTCTTAAGAAGGCCCTTACTTGTCTTTTAGCTTGAAGAACTTGTCATTATTTAATAGCTTTTGCTTTATCCTTTTGTGGCTTAATCATCCCCCTATCACTTACATAGTTGAGATGCCACACCTTGGTCATCCATTCTTTATTTTTGGGAGCATTAACAGTGACTCCAGGCTGTATACGGATATCTAACATGGCATGGAATATGAGAATATACAAATCCCAGTTCTCTGAGGGGATGACTATATCAGCCAAATAGACCACAGCAGAGGCATGAAAAGCTCTCAACACATAGTCTGGGTAACCATAGAGTCCAAAGGAGAAGAAGGTACACTAAAATAACTTATTCTCTGTTGAGGAGGGAGTTTTCTTTTAGCTTCATTGGTTAAGGGAAATTTTTAGTATTTCTTCACAATATTCAAAATGATTAAATCCTATTCGTCATTATTAACTTATCTACCTAGGGTATAGGGTATCTGCCAAATTTGGAGATACTATTTGTTTCCAGAAGACATTATAAAATTGGAGTGCCAACCAATTTGGGGATCAGCATGGTAGGGCTGTTCAACCAATGCTTGACTGTTCAACTTCCTCCAGTTTTAACACTTTGTGAATCTTCTCTTGGGTAACTTGTTTCTGTACTTTGAAATTCTACATGGCCTTACATTAACATTTTCTGTACGAGTAGTTTCTATGTGGTGTTTGATAAGAGATATTCTCCCAGGCACTCAGATAAGAAACCTGTGTCTTCTTAAGGAAAACATTTGTATTTCTTACCTGAGATGTTGTGACATGGTGTCATCCACTACCAAGTTAGGTGTGGATAACAACCACGTTTCCCCTTCCTGAACTACAGCATAGGAACCTGCACTTACTACTTTCACTAGGGACCCACTATAGGGCCTCAAGTCATTCTGTAGTGAAATTATACTGTGCATCTTTTGTCAGTATGACTTATTTAATAACCACTTTGTTTACTGTCTCATCTGTATCATGGGATCCCTGATGCTCAGCCAGAAATATATTTTGTGTAATAGGTACCAGTATCAAGACTGTATCTTTTTCTTGAAATACCCCATGTCAGTTACCCCCATTTAAGATACTCTGCATGCTAGCAAGTGCCCTCTTTATATATTCCCTTACAAATAACATTATTACCTTCATTCTTTCTCTAAATCAGTGGAATGCCCTAGAACATTTATTATTATCATTCCTATAGATTTTTGACTATATCTAATAGTGGTCCATGGCAGCTATCATACTACTGACTGAAGGGGCTAAATCCACTATAGGCCTTTGTCACCTCCTGAACTAAAAATTCTATTGCAGTAGGGGAGCTGCAATAATGATTTATTTCAGTTCACCCAGGAACATGAGATAGATAGAGATTACAGACTAGCCATGTTTGATGTACAGTCACTTTTCACAACAATACCTAATGACTTAGGTGTAGCCCTATTAAGGGAATACCTAGTGGATGATGGACATTATGAGGCAAAATTTATAGACTTGTTGCGTATGTTTATGGAGGTAATACTAGAAAACAATGCCTTCATGTTTGAGCATAACATTTACAGGCAGATTGATGGCGTAGCTATGGGCACGTCATGTGCCAATAGCTACGCCAACATTATTATGGCAAGCTGGGAGAAGCAGCACCTCTTGAATGATAGATTCCATGGATACCTGGTGTTTTACTGGAGGTTCGTGAATGATTCATTTTTAATTTGGAAAGAAGATGAGAAGTCCTTTGAATCCTTACACCAATACATGAATAACAGCACTAGTTTTTTTTTTATTTACATGTTGCAGCTCCCTTACTGTAGTAGAATTTTTAGATGTCAGGGTAATTAGAAACACAAAAGGGGAGTTTTAACACCCAGATATATAGAAAAAAATGTCATAGAAATACATATGTGCAGAGGCAGAGTATGCGTTCGGCACACATTTTTAAAAAATGTGATCAAAGGACAGGGCCTACGGGCATCAAGATTGAATTCTAAGAATGAAGATTCTCATCGAGAGTTGTCACATCTGAGTGATAATTTTAAATCACGGGGTTACAATCCTAAGGAAGTGGACAAAGTCCTCTCTCAGATACCATTGATGAGGAGGGATCAAGGGAAACCTTACTTCTCTGAGAAGCAGGTCAGGGGTAATAGAGATGAAACTCACTATAATAAAATGAGAGTACCCCTTATGTACTCCAGTAACATTAAACTGTTACAGAATATTTTTGACAGGAATTAGCATGTCTTAGATTAAATGTATAGTGGGGGATAGACCAAGATTTGCTTTCAGAAATAAAAAATCAATAAAAAGGATGCTGTGTTATCCCAAGTTGGATAACAGTAATGAGATGGCTTTCAGTGCTGCAGGCACTCTGCCCTGTAATAAATGCATCTTTTGCTGTCTGATTGATAGCAGCAGTAGGTTTTTACATCCTGACACAGGCAGGATGATGGAGTTTAATAATATACATGCCAGTTGTGATTCTATGCATGTGATCTACTTGGCCTACTGCCAGGTATGTATGTCCTTCTATGTTGGCAAAATGGACAGAAAGTTCAAGGATCATATTAGAGAGCATGTGTACAATATTTGCAGACAGATAGAAACAAGTGCACTAGCTAAACATGTCATGCAGCATAACTCCACACATTCCTTTAGATTTATGGTGATTGAGAACATTGTGCTCAGTGAATAGGGAGGTAATGTTAGAAATAGAATAGAAACATCAGAACTCAAATGGATTATAAGGATGCAGGCTACTACAGGTAGGGGTTTGAATGATAAGATATGCATTAAACCCGTTCTGCAAGTTAGAGAGTTGAAGTGATAGGATGCATGCTAGAATATATATATATATATATATATATATATATATATATATATATATATATATATATATATATACATACATACAGAAATTATACATATTCTTATATATGCTTTTTATTTATGCTGCTTTTATTTATATATGCTGTTTTTATATCTGTCATTACTTTTTATATATGTTACTTTTTATATATGTTATTATTTTGTACACTATTGTTGTTTGTACAGACAATTGATGTATCAGATCCATTTTATAATCTGTAACTTTAAGGCGGAATTGGCCATGTGACTTCATTGGCTGGTTTGTATTTTAAAAATGGTGTCTTTTGGTTCATTCTGTAATGTAAGATGAAGCAGCAAAGGTGCTGCAAAAGCGCTCACTATCATTAAAAGTTTATGCATTGTGTTGCCATGACTTGGTCCTTCACTATTTTTTACTGTGTAAAAAGAATGCCTTTTACAGTACAGTCTCTCCTTAAGATAAAACAGTGCTTCAGTTATCAGGACTCCTTCTGCTTTTGCAATCTGTCTTTGAGGACTCCCATCTCAGAGCCCCAATGTTATGCTCTCTGATCATCTGTTTTTTCACTCGCGTACACTCCATATTCTTCTGCATCACTGTTCCAACAATGTCTCTCAAATTGCTCTCAGCCTGAACTTAAAAAGTCACAGGTATATATCTGCAGTTTCTCTTACATGAATTTACTATTCTCCGCCAGATATGATATTAAGTTCTTCATAGTTCTCCAGCTCCAGCTTTTATTAAAATATTAACTTTATTCCTATATCCCAACTTCCCTTCTTTTGTAGGCATACCAGTGGTGGAATCACCATGCTATGTTATAATATATGAATAACTGGCAAAAAAAAAAAAAAGATTGACCTCGCAATATCATTGTAATAATGTGTATGCTGCAAGACATAACCTTGCAGCAAGCAAATCTAAAGCCAATGCTTTTTGTAGGGAGACAAGCGCCTCTGTATCCACTGATTACCCTGATACTTGGGTATATAGGAACAGTACTACCTAAGTGGTCACAAGGAGCATAACAGGCCTACACATATCTAACTTAAAGCAGAGACACTAAAAAGGTTTCACCACTCTTTATGAGTACTTAGTCTCACCCACTTCCCAAATCAGATTAAATATATTAACTGCGATATCACACGATATTAGAGAAATGGCATATTCCCAACCCTTCCCTTGTGTACAGCAGGCTCACTCCACTGTTGATCAGGAAAGCTATTGACCAAAGGAATGGCCGATCTACTGGCCTAGTGTGTGTGTGTGCGTGTGTGTGTGTGTGTGTGGGGGGGGGGGTTGCATAATATACCTTTTAAAATTGAAGATATATTGACATTTTAAGAAGAATAACACTTATTTTATGGTACAAATCTTGTGACAGCAATGTTTATAGGGCAGTATTGAAACAGGGTACAAGTGACCATATTTGTCCTAATATAATGATAAGGAAATGGACTGCTCATCTGATGGATATATGCAGTGGCAATTTACTCTATTATATATGGTGATAGCATGGGATAGTGGAACTGAAGACCCAAGAAGTTAGGATCTGTGAGACCACCTCCATGAAGAGGCCAGTCACCAGTGGAGTCACTCAGGTCTCTGTGTTAGGCCAGCTCCTCCTCGGCACCTACATCTGAATGGTCAAAGCCAATGGCAAAGACCTGTGGGTGAATGATTTTACAAATGATTGCAAAATGGGAGCATCACTGAATTCCCCCAAGATCAGAAGACCCTTCAGGAAGGTCTAACACAGAAAAATGCTTGCTGCCAAAGCCATGAAATGCATTATACTACCTTTTTGGAAGTCGGACACCCCAGATAACAACTTCACCAATAAAATACCCATGACAGTTGATTCACTATTCAGGGATCTGGGAACTCGTGTAGCTTAGCCTTCAACAGACATGTGTCCAGGGTAGTAAGGAAATCCTTCTACGTTGCTTAACTTATAAGTAAGGGAATGGCATCTAAGTCCTGAGAGGTCATCATACCACTGTTCTCACCCTTCAATGGACAAATCATAGTGTATACTGCCCCCTTTAGTATGTACCTGACCAGACATATGCTGCAACTTGAATGTCCACAGGGATTCCTTAAAAGATGAGTACAGGGGAGTAAACAAAATGTCCTACACTGATCATCTCAAGGCCCTGTCTCTTTATTCTGTATCATACAGACTTTTGAGAGGTGAACTTTGCCTGGTATACAACACACCCCTTTTGCACATCCGTCAAACAGCATCAGAACTACTAGATACAAAAAAAAAAAAAAAACCCTAAAATTTTGCTTGCAACATAAATAGGACATGTTGGAGAGATAGCTATGTTTCTCAAAGAATTCCTATTTTCTGGAACAGACTCCCCATCCATGGGAAGCAGGGTTCCTCCCTAACCTTATTTAAGTGATGAAACTCAGACCAATGGATGGGTAATCGGATATTCAACCCTAGTCTGGCTCCTATGTCTCTAATGGACAGGGACTGTCAGTAAATAAATCTCTACTACATAAATCAAATTTGTGGGATGCATTTTGGTTACATGGCTAAGAGCCCTAGTAGTCATTAGCCTAGTATACATCTATAAACATAAAAGACAAGCATATATATAAATATCACGCATATACCTTTCTTTTTTTATGCGTATACAGTAGGGGGAGTGAAGAAGGCATGATAAACATAAATGCCAGTTGGCATTCTGCATCATCCTGCTGGGACAGTCATCTTGTATTAAACATGCATCCAGATTTGTTACAGAGGATAGAAAAGAATATTTCTTTACTATACAGCCCTCAGATGTACTTGGTACAACACAAATATTAGTAGCAGTTCATTTATTTTATTTAGCAGTTGTTAATCAGGTTAGTCCAACTAAGCCAATGGCCTCTTACAGAAGAGACCAGGATCATTATTCATAATGAGCAAGGGAAATTTGGCAAGACCAGGAAACTTTAGAAACTCTTTTTGGCCACAAGGCAGCACCAGAGGGCTGCTGCTGAGGTCAAAATTTTCCAAGCTGGAAGAGGAAAGATGACAGCAGGCAGTGGAACAATGCAAAATACCAAACTATTGCAAACCGATTCTGTATGAGAGGGGACTGTATTTACAGAGTTGGTCAAAGGAGGTCTGGAAAGACATGTGTCACTACTGATGATGGTGATCAAGGTGAACCAAATGCTGATGAGACAGTACGTTGGAGTACTATGGTGGATTGCATGCTGGAAGAGGTAATAGAGGAGGTGCTGTGATATATATTGGGAAGAAGAGCTTGATTACCAGAAGGTGCTGGCAGCAGTTTGGAGGAATGCTTGGCCTATGAAATAGCTGATTTTAAAAGCACATACCTGCAACAGGGTGTCATTGTGAGCAATAAGAAAAAAAATTCCTATGTGATAATGGTAAGCAAAGGCAAGAAAGATGTAGTGCCCAAAGCTGAAATAAGATACAGTGATGCAAAATCAGTAAACCTAGAAAAGCAGACTGGTGGTAAGAATTAAAACAAAGAATACTGACTCCTTACTATTAAGGTTTAAACTACTGAACTTAAAGAGTATTAATATACTTAAAAACAGGAGACTTTTGTGAGGTTACATTTAAAACTTTATTACTACTTGAAAAATGTATGAATGAATTAGAGAAAAATAGTTTGCTGTCACATTGAGTGAGTATATTTTTCAGAACTTGGGATTGACTATGGCAGAAACTAAATATGAAGTCCAAAACACTGGACACAGAGGAACTTGAGTTAAACACTTTTTCCCTGTCTATTTGTAACAAGATGTATAAATCAAAACAATGCATGGTAAAAGAAATGTTTGGACAAGGGGCTGGGAAGTATGGGTGATACTGCCTAAGCATGAGGCAAAATTCATCCTATTTCAAATGTAATGTTGAATGGGAAGCAGAGAACAGTGAGATACAGGGGTAACTTAAAGCATTTTAATGGGGATAACAGGCACTTGGTGTAGGGCTACAAGGAAAAAAGATGTGGTTAGTGTGGGGAACAAGACATACCACTAAAATTGTAGGAGTAAGTATAGAAAAACAAAGGTTATAAGAAGAATTTTCTTTTTTGAGAAAGACAAACTGATAACTCTGTAACTGTATGCATTGGTGGAAAATGTATAATGGAGGAATAACTAAAGAAGAAAATGTAACTAATATGGAGATTGATGGTGGAAATGAGGAAGAACATGTTTTACAATGAGAAACATTTACAGTGCAACATAAAAACAGATATGCAGCGCTAGGAAGTACAGAAGAGGAAGAGGGTTAATCTGAGACCGGACAAGGACAAGCAGAAAATTATGATAAATCAGTTAGAGGGGTGGTACAGAGAAATAAAAACAAAAATAGAAATATGAAAAATACAGGAAAGGACATAAGAACATGGAAGATTTAGGAATATTAGCACTGAATGTATATAGCATTGGAGATGATGTTAGATCCATGTTAGTGACTGAATGGTATATAAAGGTATAGATGTCATATGTTTATTAGATACAAGATTTGTGAATGAAAAAAAGGAAAGGAACTAAGGCAATATGGGGTAAACATGTTTTATGGTCACTAAGGAGTGCTATGTTTTCAGGAATATTTTTTTATTAATATTACTTGTTTTTGTAGTGAAGAAATAAAGATACCGCGTGTGACAATAGTTCCTGCAAGATTAATTGTATGTGATATAAGGAAGAGAAAAATATGTATAAGGGTAACTGTAGTGTTTATACTCCTTAATATGACAGAGAGGATGAAGATATCTGAGGAACTTAAAAAGGTTCTCCAATTAAACGTGAATTATTATTGTGGAAGATTTTAACTGTGAAATGAGAAAGGAAAAGAGCAAATAATGTAAGACAAGCAATAACAGAAGTTATAAGACGTCGATGATTAGAAACAGGAAAAATAGACAATTAACACATAAAAGGGAGACTGTTAGGACAGAAGGAAAAGTTTGAGAATTTTTATGAAGCAAGGGATTTCCTGTACAGCATTTTGTTGACTAAGTTACAAATTAAAAGTAGTATGCAGTATAAGGTATTGAAAGAAAGAAAATGTGATGTGTAAAGAGGAGGAAAAAATAAACCAGCGTTTTTATAAAATGTAAGAAAATGAACAGTTTTGAAAATGTTGTATGAAGGAATATAAATGGAAAGGATTTAACCTGTTAATGAAGGATATGACAAGACATGATATGATATGGAATATATGAGAAAAATATGTGAAATTGAATAATAGTTCAGAATATTATTCATCACAATTTGGACATTGTACAAAAGATGATGTTAAGGATCATTGTCTAATAAAATAGAAATAATGAAGGTGGGCTAGATGAAATAAAAATATGCTTGTGTTAGAAAGGATGCTTATAAATAAATTTTAAAGAATTGTTGATGTTGAGTTAAAAGAAAATCAGATTTTTTCGTATTTCTTTTGAAATAATAATTTTCTTGTGTGTGCAGAATATATGTTAAGAAAAAATGGAAAGCCGATATATGTTATAAACATGAATGTGTAAACAATATAGGGATGTACATTAGGAAAGATGAAAATAAAGCAACTCCTGCTATTTTTGATAATTGATGTAGGATTTTTTACACCCACCTGGGACACCACCAAGTCAGGCAGATGGAGTTATAGACTGAAATATCATCTAAAGGATGCCACACTTAGGAGTGCAGCTCCACTGTTATGGTGTAGTGAAGTGTCAATACTGGAATAGTATTCAAACTGCCTGGTGGATGTATAGAGCCTACAGTCACCTGATCTTGCAGCACTAAAAGCGAGTGTACTACCTGTTAAGCTACTGACACTGATCTAAAAGTGATGTGCAATGTTTAAGTTGTATCTGGTATTCCAAACTCAAAAATAAAATAAAGAAAATTAAGTAAAATACGTATAAGACAGCCCATCAGCAACACCCTCACTAGAGGACACCTCACTGTGTGCTACTTGCTAATATCTTAGTTGACAAATTATAGCAGTGCTTCTATATCATGTCTAAGAAAACATGAGGATGTAATTCCCTTACTCTAAGGTTAAATGACATCAACATCGGTAAAAGAAGTCGTGTTTGTGGTCATACAAGTGGCAGATATTCCTACAAAAATTGATGCAAACTCAACACAAAATCTGATCACTTGTTTGACAGCAAGTTGCAACTGTTAGTTTGTTAGTTTACTTACTTGGAAATGTACTGTTGGCAGATTGACATAGTTCTAGGTTAATTCTGGTATTTTAGAAAGAACAGTTCCCTTAGAATTCTAAATAAATGAATATAAATGGAAATCTGCAGTGATTAGTGCAGTTGCTTCAAAGGACCAGGCTCTGTGAGTTACTTTGTAGTTGTGAAGATTCCAAAAGTTACACATACTATTACTGGAGGCATCTACTAACAAAGGAACATTCCTTCAGTGTAAAAAACAATAAAGAATAAATTGAACGGACAACAGATTGTGAGATAATAAAGTGTTCGAGTCAAGGCAACCAAACTGAGCATTGTGGTGCTTTTGTAACCCTCTGCTACTGCAAAAAAATATATACATACAGACATGCACTCACACCACCATTTGTACTCTGTTGGGAATTGCCTTTACCCTGATTTATCCCCACCTCCACAGGTCTTGGTGATAGGTCACTGGAGTGATAACCTGCTCCTCGTTATGTATACCACCTACATTCCTTAAGGACAGCATTGATAGAATGTCCAATAATTAACAATGCAGATATTTGGAGCCAGGATAATTTGGCTATCTGAACCAGTTACCTTTTCTGATCTAACTCAGCAACTGACTGCAGCCACTTTGTGAAGCTAGACAGGAAAATTCACATATCAAAAATTCAGCATTTCACTAGTCTATTCACCATCTATTATTGTACAGACACCTGCAGGCATGATTCAAGGAAGGACTGCTGTAGTTGCTGAGGTTTACACAATGAATGAACTTTCTAGTGTGAACCTATGAATCGTAATAGCATATTTGCATCACTCAAGCAAATTCTTGTAAAACTAGAGTGAAGTTGTAGCCTTTTCTTTTCTAATCTTTTATTGACATGCTGCAGTCTGAATGAGGTAATCATTGGACGACATTGGAATACCATGAGATGATTAAGGAAATGAAAACACAAGACTTCATTTTTTCTGTTTTTAGAAATTCTTGGATATGGTTAGCTGAAGGGAATAACGTGTTTATTGCATGACAAGAAATAATAAAAAACAAAAGCTTTCTCATAGTATCATTACAGATACAGATGTTAATTCATTCATAGATTCATTGTTTTATAGATAAACACCAGGCAAGCTGCCTTTGTGGACCATTTTAAGCATAGCCAGTTTCCCTTTTTGTGCTCAAATTAACCCATCCCATTTGTTTAGAGACTGGATTTACCCTTCCCATGATCTATAATTATTTATTTATTTCCCCTAATGAGAATAGCTAGGATCATACCATAGATAATTTGAGGGGGCACATGCATGTAATAAAGGACTTAGGAGTTGCCCCTGTCTATTAGTACTACAGGCGGCAGCTCTGGGATAAATGTTCTGTTTAAAATTGCAGACCATCTATTTTCAGTCTGCAGTGACAATGGGCTTTCTTTCATTTCATGTCATGTTAAGTAAAGAAAGTAGAGTATTTGTTTATAGATATTATCAGCTTCAATTTTCTCCTACTCAAACACTTGATACTGTTAATAAAATTCATAAAAAAGCATAAAAGTAGCCTCAAAACTTTTATTAAAAATAGTTGTATGGAATCTTGTAAAAAAAATAATTTCAGTCCTGTTTTACAAATGTGAGTTTATCCTCCTCAGTGCCTTCCTGCTCCACCAAAACAAGTATCTGCATGTTTTCTTTAAGTTTAGGAATTTAGGAATGTTTTTATCTCCCTTGGTTTATTAGTGTTTTCATCCGTCTTTTTAATCTTACTGGGTTAGTTACATCTTGATGTTTATCACAGTGTTGCATTGTATCTTTGTTTTTTTCAAATTAATTAAGTAAAAAATGTCTTCTTTTATTCAGTCATAAGTGTTTAATAATCTGTGCTTAACAAACTGAGCTATGGAGCACCCATTTTGGAGTTGCACCCACAATACCCCCCCCCCCAGTACTTAATTACCTGTAAGATTGCTTTTCTGAAGAAATGGCATTTTCCATGAGATTCACATATAAGCTTTCTCTTTACCCCATTTGCGACAGTACGTAACATTAGTTCTGAGACATCCTGAGTTTGTGTGAGCAAAATTCTATGCTTCTGTGAACATCATATCAGCCCCTTTAGGAGCTAAATAATTTTTCTTAATATCAGGTAGGATATTTCTTTGTCTTAATGGAAAATAAATTTCTTTACTGTTGTCAATACCATCAGGAGCATTTTATTTTATTTATTTTTTTTATTTTACTTTTTTTTAATTATTTATTTATTTGTTTGTTTATTTATTTATTTATTTATTTATTTATTTTTGCTTTGCCTGGTAAAATGATTTACTGCATCCTAAGAAACAAAACATTTTACTATCAGGACTTTCCAAGAAAATTTAATCAGAGTCTTAACCCTTTTATTCTAAAACTGCAATCAGTTACAGTGAATTATGCATGTAGGCTTGTTAAATGTTTGCCTTTGACAAACATTTAAAATGTATTTCACTGATTATTATGAAATAAAGCATATTTCTTCATAACTAATTGTGAATGCGATGGCTACTATTTTTCTACAGCATATAAAATATTTTGGTCAACATACTGAAAGGTAAGTTTGTATAATATCAACAAATGCAAGTAACTAGGACTGACATTGCCTGTTTAAATTGTGGGGTTATGCTTACTATGAAACACTGCAAAAACATATGCCACATAGCCCCATGATTCTGCTCCAGTTTCTAAATATTATAGGAGTCTAAACTATGTAATGTTTTGGATAAGTGAAACTTAGAAGTCATGAATTTCTTTGGTATGTAGCCTAACATTTCTTCCTTATGAATAAAAGTCCTATCAACGAAGTTTTGTATTTGAAACCTAGATTATAATTTTAATGCTTGTTGCTTAATAAATGCAAATCTCTTCATATATTTCAGACCATTCAGTCTACTATATGTAGTAATACAAACGCCATTTTCCCCAGGCATAAAAAAAATCCATGTTTATCTCTGAAAATAAAGTAAATAAATAAATAAATCCACAATGCAATGATCAAGAATAGAAAATTTAAAGTGAATATTATTCTGCTCTATATTTCCTAGAGTGATAACATAAATCTGTACTTGCAGTGACAGCTACTGGTGATTTTAAAACATTCTTTAGGATTAATCCTGTGCCGGATACCAGTTCATGCGTGTCTGTTAAATACTTTAAATTTATGAGCACTGACTAAATGAGAAAAATACAAAGTGCACTGTGCATTTGTGAGTTAAAAGTGCTCTGCCCTTCCAGAGCATATAAAAATAACAGAATTTACTACACCGTGTAGATTGTTGCAATATGTTTTATCAGAAATACAAGTTACTGGCAAGAAAACATAGTCATCTATGATATAATAAATGAGGTATATGCAATACTGCAAGACTTCTAGCCTTTTCATTTTCCAGTACCTTTACAGTTCTCACCATGACTGTCTAAAAACTAATTTCCGTGATCTATTGAGGTGGATTATACATTAAAATACGTGACTATTTTTCATATTTCAATGATGTACAGAGGTGGGATATACATTAAAATATGTGCCTGTTTTACAGATAGAACCCTACTGCTTAGAATAGCTTACATAATTTAGGTTTCATGTTTTGACTGATTTGTATATACAGTTGCAATCTGAGAATAGTTTTTTAGCCACACTAATTTGCTGACCATAAACATACACCTACAGTCCTTCAGTCTATGCAGCTAATTGAATAACTTTGCAGACATTTTTCTGCTGTTTCCACGTGATCCACAAATTCTGTAAGACGCAGAAAGTAGAAGCAGTGTTTCATGTTGTACAGCAAAGTAATTGTTTCTGAGACACTATTGTAATCTGACTTAACCAAGATTAAAATTCTGAAACACAATTCCCCATTTGCCATTCACTGTCATGGAAAGGTGGCAAGGAGGGTTTTATTCCTCTCGCCTACCAATTTACAAAACTAACTCTTGAAATCTTGGAAAATATTTCTCATAAATATGAAACAAAGTCAGCTTTTTTTTTAATTTTAAAGCTACTGAATGAGTTGATGATTCACTATTGCAAGCATTGTTCAAAGATGAGATTTAGGTGTCACTGTAGTTACTAAATGGCTGACATTCTTCCATCAAATGATTAACAGTAGGACTTCAACATATAATTTGTGAACGAGACTGAATAAACTCCACCACACATCTTTGTAAATGCATAATGAAATCTGTCATTAAGCCACCAGACAAACACATTGAAGTTCATTTGACTACCTGTTGTGTCTTCCTAACAGTGGATGCTTATATACTAATATGTATAAGTATACATATATGGATATGGAAACGGGTGTCTATATCTATAACTGTATGCAATCCATATCTGTCATATTTATGTTGCTTGGACTAATTTTACACAGCATAAAATCTAAATATTCAATCACTTCTGACATTGTCATAAAACTGTAATCATCTTTATATCACAATGGAAGAGCAGAATGAATGATGTGTCTATCAACGAAATTTCATGCATTATGTAGTGCACTTGGTTATAGTTTTAGGCTGCCTGTTTACTGTGTTCAGACTTAATGTTTTGTCATCATTCCGACATGTTGTCATAGAATCCTGGCCATCTTTATTGTTCCCTGTTGTAAAATGGATTTTGGATGCTATAAGTTATTATAACAACTTATTTCTTTAAACTTTTTATTTAAAGAAACAGGGTAAAAATAAAAACTAATTACAAATTTTAACATGAAAACTAACAGATGACAGCAGTACTTAGCCTAACAAAATCAACAAACCAACAACACAACGGATCAATTGGCATGGTTATATAAGCTCTCTAAAGAATGACCACAAAGGGCAAAGAGAAAAGGAGAATACCAAACCTTATAACAAATAATTGAATTGTACTGTGTTAGCTTATGAGTCCTACTTCTTTATACATTTGTAAAACACTTGATACTGCTCTCTAATAGATACTGAGCTACACCACATTACCATGTAGTGAACACTACTTTATCTAAACTTTTAAAAAGCCATAGCTTTCTTCAGGAATGAAGTTTGTCACGCAGATTAATTTGTCCTTCACTCTATGCCAGTCACTAGTGTTACCATGGCAGGAGAGGGAGGAATGAGAGATGGGTTATTGCAGGAAGTAATGACTTCAACAGCTGATAGGTTCCTAAGAAGGAAGAGAGGTTTTGGGTATGTAGGTGTTGGGGAGGGCTAGGTATGTATTGTTATAGTAAGGTAATATCACCTTACTTGGCACTGAGATTAGGAGCAGTCCCTCCCATGCTCCATTTCTACAGTGTTTTTTTTTTACATGTGATGGAGTAGGAGAGAGGACAGGCCTTAGTCTGAATAAAAAGGGAAGTCTTTCTTCTTCCTTACATCATTCCAGCTGGTATGTACAGAGTGAGTTGCGGCATATGCTGCCCACAGATACTTTTATATAGTGCATAGCGAATGGTGGTATAACACTGCCAGTATGGATAAGTTACTAATATGAGGATTCCACCATGATGCCTGTTAGTGAGTGGTGTTATAACCCAGCCAGTATGGATAAGTTACTGACGTGGGGATTCCAGCATACTGCCCAGTAGTGAGTGGTGTTATAACTCTTTCAGTATGGATAAGTTACTAATGTGGGGATTCCACCATAGTGCCTGTTAGTGAGTGGTGTTATAACACAGCCAGTATGGGTAAGTTACTAATGTGAGGATTCCAACATACTGTCTGTTAGTGATTGGTTTTATAATGCTGCGAGTATGGATAAGTTACTAATGTGGGGATTCCAACATACTGGCTGTTAGTGAGTGGTGTTATAACTCTGCCAGTATGGATAAGTTACTAATGTGGGGATTCCACCATTCTGCCTTTTAGTAAGTGGTGTTATAATACAGCCAGTGTAGATGAGTTACTAATGTTGGGATTCCACCGTAGTGCCTGTTAGCGAGTGGTGTTATAACACTGCCAGTATGGGTAAGTTACTAATGTGAGGATTCCACCATACTGCCTGTTAGTGAGTGGTGTTATACCACAGCCAGTATGGATAAGTTACTGATGTGGGGAATTCCACCATACTGGCTTTTAATGAGTGGTGTTATAATGGTTCCAGTATGGCTAAGATACTGATGTGGGGATTCCACTATACTGCCTGTTAGCGAGGGGTGTTATAACACTGCCAGTATGGATAAGTTACTAATGTGAGGATTCCACTCTACTGCTTGTACTTGGTGGACTTGAATGTTATTCAATTTAGTGCTTGTTTCTTGCCTGTCAGTATGTTGAGGCAAACATTTTGGGATGGTGCCCATGCCTTGTGGTTTAAATATTTGATAATATTTAATGTTAATAATATGAATGGAGTGAATTTCTACTATGTTATTGTTTGGTTGCAATAAAATCTGTTAACAGTATCTATTGTGGTGCCTTCATTGTGTTAGGTATGAGGCTTAGGGAAAAAACATTTTTTGTATGTGTAATGCACTCCATGTTAACTGTTAAAAACAAAGAATGTGGTGTAATTAAAAAAAAAAAAGATCTCAGTAATATGACCCTACCATGATCATCTTTATTGTGGTTATGGAATTGTTTAATATAATTGTTAACATTCTTTGAAAGAGCTGTAGCATTTTAACTTTTGTTTCTAATAACTCCATGGTCTTGGATTTAATTATGGCAACTGGAGGCTACCTGTTTAGAGTTAGCATGTTCCCTATGTGTCCATATGGTTTCTTAAAGTACTAAGAACCCTCATTGCATATCCCTCCACAACTGGTTGAACTAGCTACATACATATGTGTGTGTGTGTGTGTGTGTGTGTGTGTGTGTGTGTGTGTGTGTGTGTGTGTGTGTGTGCATGCACACACACGCACGCGAGTGCGCTTTGTTTCTGTCTGTGCTCTGTATATGTGTACTTTTATGTACTGTATAATTTAGCAATGGATTCATTAATAACTGTCTTTAGAGGTTCTATGTGTGTGTGTGTGTGTGTGTGTATATGTGTGTGTGTGTGTGTGTGTGTGTGTGTGTGTGTGTATATATGTGTGTGTGTGTGTGTGTGTGTGTGTGTGTGTGTGTGTGTGTGTGTGTGTCTGTGTGTGTGTGTGTGTGTGTGTGTGTGTGTCATAGAGAGAGAAACCCTGAGTATGGCCCAGGCAACCTACATCTGAATAGCTACTGGTGTGGTTGACGACATAGGCAGGGAGGATCTCCATGCCCATCCTGAGGAAGGAAAGGGAGATACTTATACTAATGGCAGACTAGGCATGGTTTCATCTTCCTGGTTGAATGTTGGGAAACAAATAGGCAAGGAGTCCTGCAGGCATCAGTCTTCTGCACTAGTAAGGAGTCGTCCTGAGCTGGCATCTAGTGCATACCTACCTTCAGTGTGTTGCTGGCTGCATGCAGAGGAGGGCTGCAGTAGGTAAAACTCTTCCTTAGCAGTGGAATGATGGTGCCCTGGGATGTCTCACTCTCCTCTCCAACCCTGAACATTGTCCAGGAAGGTGGGATGGTTCAGTAGACTCAGCAATTGATAAGAGGTACTTGGGGCAGCTGATATCTAACTTTAACAAAGTCAAAAATATGCCCAGAAAATGTCTTTCTGAGACAGCTTTTATTACTTAAACAAAGTTTTCTTTTCTTTTTTTTTTTTTTTTAAAGGAGAATTCAAAATGGTCAATAGCATAAAAATAGGCAGTGACATTATCCTGGTTTTCATAAGTTCCCTACCCAGTTAACTTCAACAACTTCAGTGTTCCTGAATATACAAAGTTGTCCTCAGTGCTGTCCACCAAACAAAACTGTTGTCTTTCAGCTTTTCCTGGTTAGGGGTCACCACAGCGGAACACCGGTCTGCTAATGATTGGCAGTAGATTGTCATGAACGTCGAGGTGCCAGCTCGATGTTCAACCTTCAACGAAGGCACGCCCATTTACGCATGTCTTTCGAACGCCCACCCAACCATGGGGAGGACATGCAGACTCCACACAGAAGGCACTCCCCGCACTCCAATCGAGAATCGAATGGGAGAACCTCTTGCTGTGAGGCAACAATGCTACCGCTGCACCACCGCAGAAGTGCTAATCAGAATTTCAGTCTTTCCCATCTAGACTCCTTTTACACTGCAGGTAAGTGTGATTCCTCCATTTTCTTAAAACAGAAGCTTCTGTTCATTTTCCAGTGCTCAGCGATACCATCTAAAAAGTCTGTTGTCTGTGTCCTGCAGCACAGTGGAGTCTGGTCTTCAGTAACATCTCATGATACAGAGAACAAGAATGTGGATCTAATTTTCCTCCACATGTATTGGCCATTATAGCTCCACAAGATAAACCTCATCCTCATTGACTACTAAGGAATCCCTCTTTACACCTTACCCTCATTGGTTACTAAGTTGTCTCTTTACACCTTACCCTCATTGGTTACTAAGGAAAGTCTCTTTACACCTTACCCTCATTGGTTACTAAGGAAAGTCTCTTTACACCTTACCCTCATTGGATACTAAGGAAAGGCTCTTTACACCTTACCCTCATTGGTTACTAAGGAGCCTCTTTATACCTTGCCCTCATTGGTTACTAAGGAAAGTCTCTTTCTAGTTTGTATGACTCATGAACTCTGCAGTTTCCTTTCATGACACATGGTCATTAGAATAGGTTAACAAAAGCATCAGGTACAGTACCACTATCAGCAGCGTTTCCTAATGCTTAGTAGTCAATATGCCACAAATTACAATCCCAGCAATGAACCACTAGCTTCAGTCCCATTGGATGGGATACAAGTAAGCCTGAGAAAGCACATCTACATTATAGTCACTGTGGTCTGGGTGATGTTTGATTCTGAAATTGTAAGGCTGAAGGAATGCAACTCAATTTGAACAATTCTGGGTTGCAATCTTTCTGATGATAGCACTATTGTAGATGGGTATGGTCAAAGATTAACACATAATCTGTACCCAATAAATAGTACATGACTGTGGTAAGAGCGCATTTTATACCAGTACAGTTTCAATGTTTACCTGACTAGCATAGTTCAGCATTGCTGAATTTTCTACTTACATAACAGATTAGGTGCTCAGCCTCCATTACAATATGAGACAAGCCTGCACTCTTGCCTACCTCAGTAGCACATGTATAAACTAAGCATTGCTTGGAAAAGTATGGCTCTGTTAATATCTTTTCTGAACAGAGCATGTCTTTTATTTGCCTAGATGTTTGTTTTGCTTTAACTGTTCAATTAACTTTCAGTGAAGACTTACCCTTACTCAGTTTAGTCAAGGGGCAAGTAATGGTAGTCAAATTAGGAATAAATTTACAAAAATAACTTGCCAGACCTAAGAACGCCTCTGTCTGTTCATAGTTTTAGCATGGGTCAGTTTTGAAGTGCTTCAACTTGTCAGCCTGTGATCTATTACATACTCTCATATAGTGAAGTTCTAGCATAATTAATTTGCAAATAGCTAGAATAGCAATAGCTCAGCTTGATAAGGATAATGTAAGAGGGCTTGAACCTTAGGAAGGTAGCTTCACTAATTCTCAGAAAATATTACCACATCATCCAGGTAGGCTGCTGCATATCTCATATGAGGTCTGAGAATTTTGTCCATCTGCCTGTGGACTGTTGCATGGGCTTTGTGGAAAATAAATGGGAGGACTCTATTGAAATAGATCATCCTTTTTGGAAACTGTCATGTGTTTGTCTGCTTCTTTGGCTGGTGGAATCTCCCAGTAGCCTTTGTTTATATCATAAGTGGGCAGAATACTAGCCTGGGCCAATTTTTCAATCAGTGAATGTTAAGCAAATTTAGATGTGCTATTCAATTTTCTGAAACCTTTACAAAACCTTTTATGCTTATCAGGTCTGGACCAGCATAATGGGTCTTTATCACTCACTTCATGATTCTTCTATGCTCCACACTTCAGGAGTTTCCGTTTCTTTTCCTTGACTTCCTGGTACTGAAATTCATTTATTCAATCCCAGTTCAAATATTCTCTCTTCCTAGGCATGGTTTCTATTTTGTGTTGAATTATGTGTGTACTGTTAGTCAAAACTGAAAACATGTTTCCATTCTTTAGCATAAGTTCTTGTATTTCTTGTATATGAGACACAGACAATGTCTCATGTATTTTGACTTCATGACATGCTTTATGAGGCTTTGCTTATATGTTTACTAAAGATAATTCATCTGAGCAAAGTTTTACAGTATTTATGGCATATAATTGTTATGTTTTCCTTTTTACTACCCATCTCACCCTATAATCCACTTCTTGTAATTTTATTACACTTTTAAAAGGTTCTTGCACCATTATAAAGAATTTATATTTAAACAGTGCATACTGTCAAATGCATTTTATCTTCTCCTTTGAGTTCTGTGTGATAAGCAATTATTTTACATGCCCTCTGTTGTGTGTCTTACATGCATTTTTTACTATAGGCATTGTAGTTCTTAACTTGTCTATTGGGTCTATAAAATGCACTATTCTTTACTTCCTCATATGTTTCATTTGTTTTATCTAGCAATCCTTGAAGATCTCTGCTGTATAGCAGTACAAATAGTTTGAAACCACTTGAGGCTTTGAAAGCAGATGATCCCAGTTTCTCCCACTAACATCTATATTGTTTCATAACATAATACATTGGGGTTTTGTTGAAGTGCTCAAAAAGCCCATTTGTGAAACAATCTTTTATAGATGTCTTAGCAGTTTCACTTTAACCAAATTGAAATTACTCTGAAAATGAATGTTGTATATTGTTCAGTTAAATATCTTGTGAAACTCCTGCTCTAGTTAAGAGTTCTTTTGTTAATGTCTTTGTATCATCTCTTCACAGGATTATTTACTCAGATTTTTTTTTTGCATAATGAATAATTGGAAAGATATACACATGGACCCTGTATGATTTCACAAAAGGACCTACAATGTCCAATGCTATTCTGACAAATGGGATTTCCACAATACATAAGGGTATCAATAGTTTCTTTAGTCCTGGGTATGTTGCAATTGTTTGATGTTTTTGGCAAACTGTACAAAAATACTGAACCATTAAAAGGTAACAAAAATACTAAGTTTTACCAAATTATCACTCAAAATATGGCTATTGTGTTAACTTGATCACAAGTGTTTCTAGAGGCATTGGAGCTAATGACTGTCTCACTGTCTATTCTTTATCTTTGATTGTTCTGTAGAACAGGTAATGTCTTAGTTCAAGCTATGAATATAAAGTGTTCCATTGCCTCCCTTCCCTATGTACTCTTGCTAATATTCTCTAGCCCTCTGTAATATATGCTCTTCCCACTGAGCCTTTTTAAACCTGACATGGCTGATGTGACGTTCATCCATGTACTTATTATTGTCATCAGTATTCTGGAGCTAACTGAAGATAACGGCCTTTTGTACTGTAAAGAGAGCTATGAACTTTTCCTCCATCTAATTTATGCTGCACAAAAGGTAACTCATGAAATTAATTTCTTCCACCTGGGGTTCTGGTGGTTTCCCTTTCTCCACTGTAGCACTTATCCTGCTGTTTTACTGCTTTGGTGTAGCAGGGAGAAGCTCTGGACTCTATTGATGCTACAGTTTGCTATATATTTCTCAGTTTCTACAGCTACTATGACTAGTGTATTCTTAACTAAGGGTTCTTCATTATCAGTCCCTGCCAGCATTTACATTGACTTCTTTTTTATTATTTTAAAAGCTGGAGGGCTCCGTATCAGATATATCTAATCCGTCTGCAGAAAGCCAAATCACCCCAGTCCTAAAACTTTTTTCTTTTTTGGTGCTACATATTTCAGGCAATATATCTAGAAGAATATTTTCCCTCCATATATTCCATAGATCTATGAACTGAAAATAATATTGGCTAATTATCACATTATATGTTAAATTAGGCACTATAGCTACTCTGTATAACACCTTGGGTGGTATTCACAGTCCAGGGCTCCGCATTTTCATAGCGGTGATCCATGAAGAGTGGTGCTATGTGGATATGCAAATCCCAGACTGTGAGCATGCATATGCAGATGCAAAGAAGTTGCTGTAAACATGCCCCCCATCGCAAAAGTGCAACATGATTAATGCATAAGCAATAGAGGGACAGCTACTACTGTTAAGGGACTTTACACATATGTGCATGAGTTTGACTTATAGACAAGAATCTATAGTGACCTAATTTGCATACAAAGTGTGTAAATAACCCTGAACGTATCCCAGTAAGCAGCAGTTTTCAGGAAGAATATGAAGAAATGAAGGGAGATTACTTGGTGATTCAGCATAACCGGACATTTTTATTGAAGGGGTCACTTGGGGAAATGTTTGAGTTTGGTACTCATGCATACTCAAACATGTTAATGAAGGGGTCATATGTAGAAGTGTTTCATATCAGTGCTTATGCATACATGGACATGTTAATGAAGGGGTTGTTTGGGTGAATGTTTCATTTTGGTGTTTGTGCATACCTGGGTATATTACTGAAGGGGTCACTTGGGTGAATGTTTCATTCTGGTGCTTGTGCATACTAGGACATGTTACTAAAGAGGTCGCTTGAGGAAATAATTCATTTGTGTTTCATGGAAGTGCTTTTGTATACATGGTCAGACTGCTGAAGTGATCTCTGGACAAAATAATTTATTGTGCCATTTTAGTGCTTGTTCATACTTAATACAAACTAATGAAGACGTTGCTGGGGAAAATAATTTAGAAAAAGGACAATGACCAAAAGCAACTTCTATAATTCTAGTAGTTAAAGGTTCAACATTACCACGTTCCATAGGTTCTCATTTCATAAGCATATCTTGAAGGTTATTTTCTAGATCATTTAAAGCAATCGAAATATGACGCTAACATTTGTCCTTGCTGTAAACAAAGCTTAGGTGATGGTTTATAATTAACCACTGGTACATGCAAGTCTGCCTTAGGGTTTGCCATTTGAGTTAAAAAACAAACATTGCAATTAATCAATACACTGTTTAAAAACTAACTAGGGAGTGCCCTTCCGAATGAGTTGATAGCCAAGATTTCTAGAACTTTACTTCAATTATTCACATTACATTTTAGCCTAAGTGTCAAAATATACATTAAATCAGCCATTTGTGACCTTATAAGTTTGTCCTTACTGAATTTCCTATTTTGAAACGCAAAGAACTGTGCCTTGGATGACTAGCCCTAGTCAAAATTCCTTGTTGCAGTTTTTGGTAGTTGTTTGCATTAGCATCGGTAAGGTCAATTTACATTTTCCTTGAGTTCTTGGATAAATTTAGACACAACATCTTGGCCCACAAAGCCCGGGCCACTTTTCTATAGTTGCGTACTTCACAAATGCCACATTTAGGCGCAAGTTGTTTTATGCTTCTATTTCAGGCTGAGAGGAATAAATATAGGAGGATAATGTTTCAGTCATCAAGCATCACTTTCATCTCTTGCATTATAGACAGGCAACTAACATTCCTTTTCTGAGGTTGAGAAAACAATTCAGGTAGCTTAAAATTCACAGTTTGAAATAAACTTGTATTTCTGCCAGCATTATCTACCACTCTATCATCTGACAGTGCTTGAAGTAATGTGACCTTTATATCCAACTTTTAATATTTCAATTAATTTTTATTTACAATAAAAACTCAAAATTGTGAATAATGTAAAATAAACAGCAATGTCATTAATGCACTATTAGGTTTTCTTGAAACTTCATTTCAAAATGTTTTCCAGAATACATGTAGGGGTTTAGCAAAGCATCAACAAGCAAATCATAACTTCCAAGAATTCCACTCTTTCTTCCCAAGACTGCTTTGATCATAAACACAAGGTTAATTAAATCAGTTTCTTAGAGCAACAGCTTCTTTTTTTTTTTTTTGAAGTGTTTAGGACTCATTCCCAGATGCCTTCTGTCCATCACCAGTATCTCCCTAGAGATCTCCTTTTAGGTATCCTACCTTGACTCAGAGGTCAAGAATTTGGAATTCAGTTTCCTCCATGCATAGTGGCCAATAACACATATGTACAACTGGTTAACTAGTTGCTTTAGACAGTTTCCCTTCCATTGCAGTATGATCATGGCAGCTTCCTTCCTTGACACTTCCTTTTCCCTGTGTTTGTACTGCCTGATAAAGCAATATAAACCAACAGTGTTTTCCTAAGTGTCAGCAGGCACTATGACGACATATTAATACACACACACACACACACACACACACACACACACACACACACACACACACACACACAAACATATATATTTCTATCTATAGATATATATATATCTATATATATAATATATATATATATATATATATATATATATATATATATATATATATATATATATATATATATATATATATATATATATATATATATATATATATATGTATTGGCCCCCTTCAGTAGATTGAACATTTATAAATTCGAACCACATATGGCTGAGACCATATGTTCGAACTTGTAAAAGTCCGATCTGACTGAATGGAGATCTCCATACAGAGTGGAAAGGGAAGATTTCCCATTTCCACAATGTAGTGCAATCTTGGAGTTGGTATATTTAAGTAAGAGGGTGTGGGGGGTGCAGGGGGGGCATAGTCCGCTCCCTGCTATAGATGTTTAGTTTTGTGTTTTTTGGTTTTATGTGGATTTACCTCAGTGTTGGAACTTTTATGAGTTCAAATACATGGTCTCAGCTATATGTGGTTCAAACAAGTAAAAGTTTGATCTACTGAAGTAGATCCATATATATATGTATATATATATATATATATATATATATATATATATATATATATATATATATATATATATATATATATATATATATATATACATGGTTCCACTTCACAATATCGAATTACTGAAAACTTGAACATCATATGGTCGAGACCGTATGATCGAGTTTTCAGTAACTCGAAATTAAAAAGTGAAATAAAAAAAAAAAAACAAACACATTGTTTCTGCAGGGGGGCAAGCCCCCCCCTGCACCCTCCCTACTTAAATATACCATCTTCATGATCGCACTATAGCGAGGAAATGGGAGATTCCCCATTCTGTGCTTCTGCATACAGCATGGAATGGAAGATTTCCCTTTTCCCCAATGTAGCTCAATCTCACAGTTGATATATTTAAGTAGGGTGGGGGCACCACCTCCCCATGATGGGGGTGCAGGGGGGCTCCCCCCCCTTGCAGAAACAATGTGGGTTTTTTTTTGTTACACTCTGTAATTTCGAGTTACTGAAAACTCGATCATATGGTCTCGACCATATGAAGTTCAAATTTTCAGTAATTTGACATTGTGAAGTGGAACTATATATATATATATATATATATATATATATATATATATATATATATATATATATATAAAGAGAGAGAGAGAGAGAGAGAAGTTTTGTTTAACTTGAAGTAGAAATCCAGTCTGAACACTAGTTTTACGGATTTCAAAACTCAAAATTTACTGTGGCACAGTAAAATATGCTTCATGTCAACTTTACTAACAGCCTAAAACAAGATAAGCTTATCTTGTGAAAAACTGTTCCAGAATGCAGTACAAATACAGTCCAACTAATGAATGCAGAAACTTTCACAACTTTATTTTTGTAATATACATTTATATTGTTTTTTTTTTTCTCCAAAAACATTTTGTTACTAAAAGAAAGCACATTTCATTTTAAATCTCCCAGCTTTCAGTGGAATTTGTCCCATAGGTAACTCCTTTTCCTCATACAGGAGAACAATTTCTCAGTTCCATCCATCCATCCATCCTCAGCCCCTTTCCTTATAGAAATACCCTACAGTTTACGGGGTTCCTTCCCAGTCCTAGTCCCAGTCCCTAGCGACTCCTTTTAACCATATACCTCCTGAATCTGTTTCTTCATAGGCCCCAGGACTCAGTGCACTTAGCCACTCTTATACATCACTTGTATTACATTGTGTAGGGGAAGGCATCTACACTACAAGATTGTTTGCAGGAGTAACACCTTCACAACTTTATAAATCCCTCTAACGTAATCTTCGTTCCTGGACAGTATTACAAAAAAAATCTGCCACAGTCCGTCTGCTTAGCCTATGCTAAATAATATCTATGCACATATTACATCCCCCTCTCCCAGCCTCAAAAATGGGGGTGAGGCTGAGATACCCTGTTGGCCAAGGTTACCTCCAGACAACTGGAATAATGAAAGTAAGGGACCATTGACCTGCACTGAACCTTTTTTTTCACATTCTGCTGTGATGTTTCATACGTCAGTGCATCTTCATTCTGACAACCAGATTTTATACTATATGCTGAGCAATAATATTCACTTTTTCTGCACGGATTATCATCCTGCTGATCCAATGTCTTTGAATTAATAACTTACTTGGCATATTAAGTAGAGAGGCATCGTCGACTCAACTTGTAGTCTGTGCCAGTCACACAAACGTGCCCCACTCTGGCATTTTGGTACAGAAAATTCAGAGCTTACTGCATGATCATGCCCCCTAACACTGTGTGCCTGGGGCATTTGACTCTTTGCCCTAACCTTGCTATGTTACTGATTAAGTATGCCATATATGGACTGCAACATTTGGCTAATAAATCAGCTTAAGGTATCTTCTAATAAACTTGCCCAAGAGAAGAGGCACAACATTTTATTCCACTTCATATATAAGCAGTCTCATTTTGCATGGAGACGTCTATAGCATTCTTCAGATGTGTGAGCAATATTCATCTGAATTTTCTCTTTCATGTATGCCGTTTGATAGCTTTACTGCTACTGCATCTCCTCTAATTAGCAATGGAAGCATTCTGGTTGTTTTGGATCGCACTATGGTAAGTTTTCTGCGGGTCTGTGTGTAGAAATTCCTCTTGACATCAACACAGATGACCTAGTCATGAGGGGAGCCAATCCTCACCTTTAAGAGAGAGAACAGAATCATATTTATTGGCTAAGTATGCATGCATACAAGGTATCTGACTCCAGTTTCAGTGACTCTCCAAGTATGAATTACATAAATGACATACGTATAACTATCAAGAACAAGACAAAAAAGTAAATATACATATACATATACTATACATACAAGGTGCAAAGTGCAACTTAGTGCATGAAATACTGAAATAAACTCTGAAAGAAACAAGTATTAACAATATGCAAACAATACTGCAGAATTCTAGAACACTTGTATTATTGTTTTTCTCCTTTCATACAGTTTTTCATTTTGGGTGTTACAACTCACTCTTCTTCTCTCACTTGGACTATTCAAAGGCACTTTGCATCAGCAGCTTTCTCCTTTTATACAGCATCGCTCTAGTGCACCAGGTTATTTACGTATTTTTCTCCATATATACACCGTAAGTTTCCTGAATATAAGACCACAACTTCTGTTCATCATATTTAATCTTTTGTTGCACTTCTTTCATTTGCAAGTGTGTTTTTTTGATTTACTTCTTAAAGTTGCTTATCTAGATATCAAGTTTATCGCCTTACTGTTCTTGCTCTGTCACTCAATTTCAGCAAATTTAGAAATTGCATGGTAGAGCTCATCTTGAATATATAGTCCATAATCACAAATCCTCTGTAGCATTCCTTCATTTTCATTTGCCATTTCTGATACCCCTTGGATTTTTTCTATCAGCAGTTATTTATGAAGGTTTTTTCTTTTTAGTTCAGAAATCAGTTCTGAAATTTTTATATGCCAACTAAGACTTTAGTGTGCTGCTGTTTCTACTGCAATGCAAGTGTTCTACAGTTGTTGTATTCTTGTCTGTTCTTTCCCCTTCTCTATATAGAAGTGCAAATTCCACAAAATCAGTCTGTTTTACACTATTACTTTGTTTCTAAAGCTGCATCTCAGCTGCAGGTTCACTAAATAAGTTTTCATTTATAAGAAGACATTTTCTTCTTGTCGTAGAAAGGTTGGTACAGGTGTTAAGATGTGAGCTGTACTTTATGTGGTACAGGGCTTGACTCCCTCAGCCCTCATTTGCCCCCTGTGTTACCTTAACCAAGTAACTTAACCAAACATTGCTCCCAGGTTATCTCAGGAAAGGGACTGTGCTTCCAGTGGACTTAACCTGGTTAACAGCTTTGATTATTAAAAGTCAAGATGCCGGTATTGCTGCCAGTTTATCCCTAAAAAGTGACTGTGCTTTGAGTGGGCCTACCTGGTTAACAAGTTGGATTATTAAAGGTAAAGACACCAAGCATTATTTTTTAATCTTCTTATGTTTACACCCCTCATCTGCCTCCTATGTTAACCTGAGCAAGTTACTTAACCAGAGATTGCTCCCAGGATAACCTTGAAAAGGAATTGTATAACCAGTGGGTCTACCTGGTTAACAACTAAAATTATTAAAGGTAATGACACCAACAATTGCTTTTTTAACATCGTTATACTTGTACATTGTTACCTGTAGGTTTTCTAAGACTCTTGATTTAGATTCCATGACTGATTTATATTTAACATTAAATACATCTGCAACATTATCTCCGTGCTCAGTTTTACTTCGGTTTGTTTCTTTAGCATCAGAGTCTGTAGCTATTTGTTATACAGTCATTCTAGGCTAACAAGCCATACTGCCACACAGTTTTATTTGACAGCCTTTATATATTCAAGCCAAGAATACTAATTTACTGTTATTACTATCCTTATAAAGGAGTGAGACACTGATATAGATACTCTTTTAGATCATTTTTAAGGTCTGAGTTTGCTCAGTCAATGCCTTTATCTCTTTCTGCAGAACATTAGCAATATTATCAATCCCTCTTGAGTTTCTCTTCCAGATTTACTTTACTTTTAAATCTTTGTTTCTCTTTAGTTTGGTTCACAGATACATAGGTAGTTAGTAGGTGTGTAGTCCAGGAGACCATTAAGGAACCTAGTCCACATTTCCAGTTGCCAGAAAACACTATCAGGTTAAATGACTTGCTGAAGGTTCCAGAGCAGGTATATGAAGGCTGTGGAAATCAAATCCTGTACCACAGGAAGTAGCTCATTTATATCTTCTCCCATAATCCTCTGTGCTAACACCCTGTCTTCCTTATACACATACTCTTAAGGTCTCTTACTGATAAGGGCCAATTGTTTTCCTTTATTAATGTTTTTAGATGTATATATGTATATATATATATATATATATATATATATATATATATATATATATATATATATATATATATATATATATATATATATATTTTTTTTTTTTTTTTTTTTTTTTGTATAACCTGGGTCAAATTATCATGCTTTTGCTTTAGGGTACTGACATTCTTAACTATTTCACTGTGAATAGCAGTTTGTTTATTTAACATTTGTTAACCAGGAAAGTCCAACTTGGAACAATGCCAGTTTTCAGTGGAGACACAGGGAGAAATGCTCAAGACACATGTCTTTGTAACTGAAGCATGCAGAGGAAACCTACACAAATGCAGGGAGGACATGCAGACTCAAACGCAGAAGGCACTCTAGCAGAGAATCAAACCAGAGAACCTCTTGCTGTGAGGTGACAATGCTACTGCAGCACCACTGTGCCATGAACCTTTCTTAATTTTAATCTGTTTGAGATGGGCTTCAAGTAACTCACTTTCAGTCTGTATATCTTGACATGTTGCTTTTAAAGCAAAAGACAGCATTGGCAAGAGTTTGCCAATCTCATAATATTTCATCTCTTTATAGCTCTATAAACCCACAATCTCAGTCTGGCTCTGAACTTAACTTCTCTTCTGTTTATCATGCTCTACCACCATTTATGTCTGTTCCTTTTCCATCATATGCATTGTCATTTCCATCTCTACTAAGTAAGTGCCTTTACTTTGACTCAACTTAGACGTGTCTTTCTGAAACTATTCAGCTTATTTTTTACATGTTTTCATCCTTAAACATAATTATTAATTGCATTTCTGCAAAGAATCCATTTTTTTAATGTGGAAAAATCCAAATATTATTTTTTAGTTTTAATTTGGCACCTCTTTTGCTGGTCCATATCATCTTTTTAAAACCAACTGTTACTCTTCTTTCATTTTCAGAAACCAACTGTGTAAACTACTGACCTTCCCTACTTAGAGCTAACTTCCTGGGTACCATTGCAATTCTATATTCTCAGTGGAAGCCCTGACCTTTTTTTGCTGAGCTGTAAAACCCCAGCCGAGTGTCTGATTTGCTTTCTCTTGTTGGTAGTTGGCTCTTTAATGCAAAACCACAGTCCCTGAAATGGTACCTATTATCTTAGTCAGAAGTTGTCCATTCATGATTGGAGTGTCTAGTTTTTGAAACAAATTATGCTCTTTAGCACAACAATTATTTTGCAAGTCCCTAGTATTAACTTCAACTGAGAGTAACCCCCTTTGCTGCCACCTGAATTTACTTTTTATTGCTAAAGCCAATCCTTGTATGGACATGGGGGGAAATTTAATAAGGCTTACACAGATGTATTTGCCTTGTAGACATAGTGGCATGGTTCTTACATGGAAGTAAGCATATGTGCGATCCAGCAAAGGGAGCTGAGGGGCGTGCATGAGTGTGCAAACACGTAAGTGTCCATGGATGCAAATCACCTCATAAGCAGGTGAAATGCATGCAAATGATGCAGGCAGAATGATCCCTCAAGCAGATAGGCAGTCATGCAGACCCCGTGTTGGTGTCCATAATGTACAAGGAAACATTTCATGAACAAGATGTAAAAATGACATCAAGGGCTGTAAAAATGTATGGACAGGGTAGAAATAGCATAGGGAAAACAGTAATGAGCAAAACAAACCACCACTTATCCAAAACCATATGGAAAATAATGGAAAATATTATTTTTTAATACCCTGGGTATGTTTGAGTGGTGCACTGCAGTATGCAAACATGCATGCCATTATAGAAAATAAAATAAAAAAATAATGTAAAAACCAGAATTTGTGGGTATGTAACAGTAATGCATCACAGGACCCTGTATGAAGTATGTACAATGTAGGACAGCTGTATTTGCTTACGAGGCAGGGCCTGAAACTCTGTAGTTACCAGTTTCTGTGCACTGATCTATATGCAAATGAGCTGGGGTTACTGAGTAGCACAAATGGGTATCTGTGTCCACAGATCCAAGCCTCTGAGGCATGGATTTGCATGGCAGTCCTCAGTGCTCTGCAAGGAAGGCTATCAAAAAAAAGAAAAAAATGGCTGAGAAAGACAATGATGTATTATATACTGATGAGCCCTGTTTCACTTAAACTAGGGCCATTAAACCCTTTAATGATGTACTTGGCAGGTGGAATGCATCAAAGCTAGCCAATCACACAGGCTACACCTACAGCAGAGCACTATAAAGTATGCATACACCCTACAATCTGATTTACCCCCCATATTCTGCACCATTGGAGTACAGACTTGGCAGTTTTAACCTAGAGAATGGTAGGGGCTGCTCCAGGTCTGCTACATATGTATGTGCTAGATGCTGAGGTCAGTGCAGCTCCTGCTGATGCTGACCACAGGCCTAGACTGAGAAGGAGATGAGTGTTCAGGCCCAGGGTAACCTACCAGGAGCTACATGAGCTGGAGATTGTGGAGCGCTACAGGGTAGACAGGGACATACTACAAGAACTCACTGGGATCTGCCAACATAAACTCAGATCCAGAGCCAACAGAGGGAAACCTATCCCAGTGGAAACAAAGGTATGTGTAGCCCTTAGGATACTAGCTACAGGTACTTTCCAAAGACCAACTGGGGACATGATGGGGGTCTCAAAGGCATTTGGTTCCAGGGTACTCCACCAGTTCCTGGATGCCATGCTACCTCATGCCAGTGAGCACACTTATTTCCTCCACACCCCTAAGGAGAGGGCCAGCAGTATGTGACTCTTCTACAATGTAGCACACTATCCCGAGGTACTGGGTGCCATAGACTGCACTCATGTACACATCAAGGCACCACCTGGTGAAGAGGGTAGAATCTACATTAAATGCAAGGGGGACCACTCCATCAACTGTCAGGTCATGTGCAATGCCCAGGGCATTATCATGAATGTGTGTGCTGGCAGCCCTGGCAGTTATCATAACTCCCTTATCTGGCATGCATCACAGCTGTACAAGATGTTTGCTAGGGGTGACATCCCACACAGCCATTTACTTGGGGTTGCTGGCTATGCACTGGAACCGTGGATGATGACACCCATCAGAAATCCACATACACCTACTGAAGAATGCCATAATGAGGCACAAGCACAAACAAGAGAACTGCTGTTGAAGTCATGGTTCCGGTGCCTCGATATATCTGGTGGAGCCTTGCAGTATTCTCCAGCCACATGTGCACAGATGTTCACAGTATGTGCCATGCTACACAGTACGATCGTGCGGAAACAACTGCAGCAGAATCAGCAAAGGGAAGGGATACACAGCCCCCCAACAGTGCATAGGTCATCACAGCTGTACCCACTGGGACATAGAGGAGGAACCCCCCTCCCTGAGGCAGGCCATGTAGGCAGATGCAGCCAAGAGACAGCACATAGCACATGCACTGACAACCTAGGGCCCTAGGGGCTGACAAGTCACTCCAACTTGTATGCATATTATGAGCCAAACTGAACAATCCAACAAATCCAATAGCCCAAGGATAGTACACAAGGAAATTTGTGTTACACAAAGAAATTTAATGAAGCACTTTTCATCACTGTTGATACAGTAACTTCATGAGATCTGATGAATATATCCTTGGGCTATTGGATTTGTTGGACTTGTTCAGTTTTGCTCATCTTTGTTTTCAGAATTTACACCAGTTTGTTTGAGTGTATTTGCATACATATTAGTAAAGATGATGCCAGCCAGCCCACACAACATGTAACTCACCATGTATTGACTGTGGACTGCATGGATCAGACAGAGTCAGCCCCGAACTACAGGTCTGTCAACTGCTGCATTCACAATTTAAGTCACTCTTCTGTACGCCACTTGTAAGGGGGACTGCAATATGGTAGCATATGTATGGACCTACTGCATGTATGCAAGGGAATATAGTGGGCTATCTATAGTGTGCTACTGGGCTACATCCAGAGAGCTATAGTGGGCTACTGGGCACGTGTAAAGATCTAACAGACACTTAGGACAACAGGTACTCTTTCCACTAGTTTGTGCCACATAATATCCACTAGGCCACATGGCTGGAAACCCCACAACATTATTCCAGGGAGATGGCAAACAGTGGGGTCACGGGACAGAAGCATGACTGTCTATGCCAGCAGAGCATAAGCTGGTCATGCCCCACTCCAAACACATCAGTATTCCCATATAACTGCTGTAACAGTAAGTCTGCAATGATATACCAACAGGCCAGACAATTCCTCTATAGTTTTAATAGTGTGAGTGAATATTGTACATTTTAAACAAAATAATTTGAGAGAAATTATCTACAGCTTCAGTAAGAAGTGGTTGCAGTACAAAAATACTAAAATAGACATTGCCTATTTATCAAAATGTTTAAACCCTAAAATAGTACCCGAAGGTATCAGATTTTTTAAGTTACCTTTGGGTATTCACTATAATAGTGAAACGAAAAAAGAATTTAATGAATTATTTGATAATTTTGGTTTGCTATATTTGAGGACATTGATTAAATATAATGATGAGAAGATGATCATTTTAGCTAACGAGGTAGAATGTATGACCAATATCATAATTAAACACTGTGATTTTCACAAATGGAAAGATTTATACTACAAACAGTTTGATGTCACACAAGATAAAGCGAAGAATATCTTTGAGAGGAAAAACAGAAAATTAAAAAGGGATGTAGAAGCTTATGAGAACAACAGAGCTTATATATGGCCTGTAGATAGGAAAGAGAATGCTTTTATAGAAGAAAAAACACACTTTAGAAACAGAAGTAGAAGTACAAATAGGGAAGAAAATTTTCGGGGGGGGGGAGATATTTTCCTGCCCCCAAACACAACAATCCACACAATCAATGGAACTAATTAAGAAAGTAGATATAGTTTCAGATTCTCTTTTCAAGTTTGTTTTGACCTCTACATCCAATTGTCCCCTCAGTAGCGATCAACATTTTACTAGGTGTCATGCTTATGCTTGTGACGAAAGAGAAAATAGGGTTATTTCTGAAGAAAATATAGTTATTTCAGAACATACCAGTGAGGACACAGTTATTTCTTACAATCAGCTTATGCAGCCTATACAAGCAATGAATAGTAGTCACCTTGATCATATTGTCAAAACACACCAGATAGTGACCACTCACAATGGTCTCAATGTGTATAATTATACTGACTTAGTTATTGAACAAGAATTTTACCATTTAATGAGTAAAGGTATGAAATTTATACCTACAGTCGGGATCACTTTGGTAGATACTATTAAAGAGATTAAATTATATTGCAGGAGACTCAATCTGGCTATACAATTTGGATCCCAAGATAACTTTAATACTCATTCTAATACTGAATTAAAGAAGAAAAGCACATATGTGCCAGCCAGTAACCAGCAAATAAGTAATTATGAACGGATGGTGAATAAAGATATATATTGTTTAAACCATCATATACATACAAATATAGGTAACAAATACAGCTATTGTGATAATCTAACAAAGAAAGAAAGAGAGGTTCTAAATGATATTATACAGAACAAAGAAATCCGCATAATGAAACCTGACAAAGGGGGCGGAATTGTTATAAGTTATACCTTACATTAGTAAACGTAGAAAAAACCAAGAACAAAAGCAACAAAAGGATCCACTGGCACCAGCCTCCCAAAACACTGAAATCCACCAACACTATGTTAAGTGTAGGGCTCAAGTCCTAGTAAAAGACGTGAAGTATGAATAATTTGCTTAATGAAGTACCAACATAAGCCTTGAAGATGAAATAGTTTCTTCTTTATTAATCCACAAAGACAAGTAAAACCAAGCGCTTTCGCCTGACAATCTCAGGCTTTTTCAAGATGAAATTAACTGTGTGACTCCACAGCTTATATACTCTGACCAAATAGATCAATTTGTTCACCAGTAATGAGGACATTGAATAATTAAAACAATCAATACAGGATTAAATAATTAAAACTTTCATAGTAACTTCTTAGCATAGACATTATTTAAAGTGCTGCAGTGCTTACTTCTTTCATTGTTTGAATTTGTTTAGGGTAGTTGATGTTAGAAATAGAAGGATACACATAGAATTTAAAACTAGCATTATTCCTCAAAAAATTCAAATGTAATTTTATGTTAATGGGAGGTAAATAAATTAAATAAAAATATTACCATAAAACAATGTTAATGCTAAAAATGTAAAGATATCAATATATTTCATGTACTACAAAATTTGTGTCCACCCACCTATGTAAAGAAACAAAAATAATTAAAAGACAAAAATGTTTTGGTTGTATGTGTACTGTTAAAATTCAAAAGCCTATGTTGAAAGTACAAATGTATGGTATGCTTCTGAGCGTCCTATCCCTGCTTCTGTAAACAATATATGTGTATGTAATTCTTAACGAAATCAGTCCCCACAATACTAGACTAAGAATAATAAAAATAACAAAATGATGTATGTGCAAAAAATGCATTACATATAAAAATGAATAACTTAATCTACAATTCATCTAGAAATGAAAACTAATGGTTATTTGTGTGCACAAAAATCATAGAACATTAATATGCTTAATTATACATAAATATCAGAGTTAATAAATATTAATAAAATGTTGAAATAAAAATCACAATTTGTCCCTTTTTGTCTTGAGCACGCTAGCTAAACTGACATTATCATTCGTCCCCGGAAACCTAGTTGCATCAAGTTTAAGCTGCCAAATGGTTTTGGTGTGGTATACCTGGGTATTTGTTTGACCTGTCTTGGTTTTTATGTGGGGAAGACTACCAGAATGCTTAAGAAAAGGATCTATGAACATGTTTACGACATTGAAAACAAAAAATAGAGTAATGCATTCTTCAGGCATTCACTGTCTTGTACCCACATGATTATCAGGTTTTTTTTGTTCTCAAACGAATAAACAAAGATCCCAGAGGAGGTGATTGGGAAAACTACCTTGAGAACAGAGAACTCATTTGGCAGCTTAAACTTGATGCAACTAGGTTTCCGGGGATGAATGATAATGTCAATTTAGCTAGCGTGCTCAAGGCAAAAAGGGACAAATTGTGATTTTTATTTCAACATTTTATTAATATTTATTAACTCTGATATTTATGTATAATTAAGCATATTAATGTTCTACGATTTTTGTGCACACAAATAACCATTAGTTTTCATTTCTAGATGAATTGTAGATTAAGTTATTCATTTTTATATGTAATGCATTTTTTGCACATACATCATTTTGTTATTTTTATTATTCTTAGTCTAGTATTGTGGGCACTGATTTCGTTAAGAATTACATACACATATATTGTTTACAGAAGCAGGGATAGGACGCTCAGAAGCATACCATACATTTGTACTTTCAACATAGGTTTTTGAATTTTAACAGTACACATACAACCAAAACATTTTTGTCTTTTAATTATTTTTGTTTCTTTACATAGGTGGGTGGACACAAATTTTGTAGTACATGAAATATATTGATATCTTTACATTTTTAGCATTAACATTGTTTTATGGTAATATTTTTATTTAATTTATTTACCTCCCATTAACATAAAATTACATTTGAATTTTTTGAGGAATAATGCTAGTTTTAAATTCTATGCGTATCCTTCTATTTCTAACATCAACTACCCTAAACAAATTCAAACAATGAAAGAAGTAAGCACTGCAGCACTTTAAATAATGTCTATGCTAAGAAGTTACTATGAAAGTTTTAATTATTTAATCCTGTATTGATTGTTTTAATTATTCAATTTCCTCATTACTGGTGAACAAATTGATCTATTTGGTAAGAGTATATAAGCTGTGGAGTCACACAGTTAATTTCATCTTGAAAAAGCCTGAGACTGTCAGGCGAAAGCGCATGGTTTTACTTGTCTTTGTGGATTAATAAAGAAGAAACTATTTCATCTTCAAGGCTTACGTTGGTACTTCATTAAGCGAATTATTCGTACTTCACGTCTTTTACTAGGACTTGAGCCCTACACTTAACATAGTGTTGGTGGATCTCAGTGTTTTGGGAGGTTGGTGCCAGTGGATCCTTTTGTTGCTTTTATACCTTAGATTACAATAACAAAATACACAATTTGCTGTACGATTCAGGAAATTATGAAGTCATTTCCCTGAATGAAATCAACATAGGGTACAAAAGAATAGACCTCATTTTAGAAGAATATTTGATAGATAATAGAATTAGTAATGAGATCTACACATTTCTTAAGGTAGAATATCCCATATTAGCTAAAATTGTGGGTATCCCCAAAATACATAAATCTATGGAGGATCCACCATATAGACCCATTATTTCTGGATCTAAATCGAAAACTTATAATATTGGTGTACTCAGGGGTGGCTCGTGGCATCGGGCTGCTGGACTGCAGCCCCCTCAAAATAAAAATATCTCACAGGTCTTTGTGAGTATTGCGCAGGCAGGATATGGTATGGTGAACAGACAGGTAAGTGTATGATGCATTTTACTTTATACTGTGGGTGTTAGCTGGATATATTAGTGCTTTTAACTGGATAGATCATCGGGAAGGAGCTTTGCTTGGGATCTCACAGGTCTTTGTGAGTATTGCGCAGGCAGGATATGGTATGGAGAACAGACAGGTAAGTGTATGGTGCATTTTACTTTATACTGTGGGTGTTAGCTGGATATATTAGTGCTTTTAACTGGATAGATCATCGGGAAGGAGCTTTGCTTGGGATCTCACAGGTCTTTGTGAGTATTGCGCAGGCAGGATATGGTATGGAGAACAGACAGGTAAGTGTATGGTGCATTTTACTTTATACTGTGGGTGTTAGCTGGATATATTAGTGCTTTTAACTGGATAGATTCTCTGTGTGTGTGTGTGTGTGTGTGTGTGTGTGTGTGTGTGTGTGTGTGTGTGTGTGTGTGTGTGTGTGTGTGAAAATGCCCCAGGTGCTCATGGTGGTGTGGTAGGACCACCATTTGTAATAAAATTGCAGATTTTTGCCTCATATTTGATCTGATCTTTTCCTCATAATATCTGTGGTTTGTAAATGTGGCAATGCTTGATATTTGATGGTGTAGTAGTAGCATTGTTGCCAAACAGCTGCAGGTTCTCAGGTTTGTTTCTTGGCTGGGGTTCCTTCGTTTTGGGGTCTGTTATCTTCTCCCTGTGTTTGTGTGGTTTGCTTTTATTTGATGTTGCACTGGTAGCATTGTTGCCTCACAGCTGCAGATTCTCAGGTTTGATTCTTGGCTGGGATTCCTTCTTTGTGGGGTCCGTATCTTCTCCCTGTGTTTGTGTGGGTTTGCTTTTGTGTCCTCCCATGTTACAAAGACATGTCTGCATTATTTCTTCCTGGGCCTCTGCTGAAAATTGTTTTTTTGTTCCAAGTCAGACTGTCCTGATTAACACATGTTAAATAAAATTGACAGGCATTTGAATTTCAGACTTCAGGTTTCTGAATGTTTAACTCCCTGCAGATTTGATGGTGTAGTGGTAGTATTGTTGTCTCACAGCTATAGGTTTTCTGGTTTGATTCTTGGTTGGGGTGGCTTCTGTGTGGAGTCTGCATCTCTTCCCTGTGCTTGTGTGGATTTGCTCTGGTGCCCTGCCATCTTACAAAGACGTGTCTGCAGTATTAATCCCTGCATCTCTGCTGAAAATTGTTTTTGTTCTGTCCGCAGTAAAATTGACAGGCATTTGAATTTCAGACTTCAGGTTTCTGAATGTTTAAATCCTTGAAGATTTGATGGTGCAGTGGTAGTATTATTGCCTCACAGCTATAGGTTTTCTGGTTTGATTCTTGGTGGGGGTGGCTTCTGTGTGGAGTCTGCATCTCCTCCCTGTGTTTGTGTGGATTTGCTCTGGTGCCCTGACATTTTACAAAGACGTGTCTGCAGTATTAATCCCTGCATCTCTGCTGAAAATTGTTTTTGTTCTGTCCGCAGTAAAATTGACAGGCATTTGAATTTCATACTTCAGGTTTCTGAATGTTTAGTTCCTTGTAGATTTGATGGTGCAGTGGTAGTATTGTTGCTTCACAGCTATAGGCTTTCTGGTTTGACTCTTGGTTGGAGTGGCTTCTGTGTGGAGTCTGCATCTCCTCCCTGTGTTTGTGTGGATTTGCTCTGGTGCCCTGCCATTTTACAAAGACGTGTCTGCAGTATTAATCCCTGCGTCTCTGCTGAAAATTGTTTTTGTTCTGTCCACAGTAAAATTGACAGGCATTTGAATTTCAGACTTCAGGTTTCTGAATGTTTAATTCCGTGCAGATTTGATGGTGTAGTGGTAGTATTGTTGCCTCACAGCTATAGGTTTTCTGGTTTGATTCTTGGTTGGGGTGGCTTCTGTGTGGAGTCTGCATCTTCTCCCTGTGTTTGTGTGGATTTGCTCTGGTGCCCTGCCATTTTACAAAGACGTGTCTGCAGTATTAATCCCTGCGTCTCTGCTGAAAATTGTTTTTGTTCTGTATGCAGTAAAATTGACCGGCATTTGAATTTCAAACTTCATGTTCTTCAGAATACATAGTAGCACAACCTTTTTTCTAGCAATTTTCTAAGTTTATAAGATGAATATTTTAAATTTGTCCCTATTTTGGGACTGTATTCCCCCATTATTGGCTTCATCCAGGTTTTTGTGCTAAGGTTGACAGCTATGGCAAGAACTGAATTCACTGAATATGTTTGAGGGCTGTATTCCCTCATTACTGGGTTTGTCCAGGTGTTTTGTACTAAGAGGTTGACAGCTATGGTGAGAACTGAATTCACTAAATGATAGCCATTTAAGTTTCAGTCTTCCTCTCTTTTACAAAGCAGCTGATGTGGCGTAGTGGTATGTTACTCTGACTGTTTTTTGCTCAGGGACCTTGGCAGTAAAATATATGGTGGCAACACAACATTTTATTCTAGCAACTTTCCAAGATTATACAAGCAATGTTTAATGTGTCCCTGGTTTTTGGGCTTTTGACCCCAATACATTTTGGCTTTTCCAGTTTTCTTGATCTGCAAAGTTGAGATGCAGTTGAGTATTGAGTAGATTTTACAAGGAGCTGAGAGCTGCAGGGGTATAGAAGTTTAGTGCTTTGCCAAGTTAATACTAAAGCACAACAGGTTGTGTATTTGCTTTTGATGCAGAAGGCTGTGGGTTCTACTCCCACAAGGGGTGGATGCTGCCGTACTGAGAATGTTCTCCTTGGTGAAGATACTAACTATGAGTTCGTTATCAGTTTGCCATCCATTTCCTCTTGCAATATTATTACTAGCTTATCATTTTTTTAATGTTATATATAGGCAATTTATTCCTGAGGGGCAACAGACACTTTATTTTTCGATGAAACCATGAAATATAAAGGTGATTGCTAGCAGCAACCGCTTCATTAGTTACATATTTCTTTAATGTGGAATTATTTAGATGACTTACTTCAGAGATTGTGCATATTTACTGATAATGGACTGTAGAATTGTGCATATTTACTGATAAAGGTGGACTGTAGAATTGTGCATATTTACTGATAATGGTGGACTGTAGAATTGTGCATATTTACTAATAATGGTGGACTGTGGAATTGTGCATATTTACTAATAATGGTGGACTGTAGAATTGTGTATATTTACTAATAATGGTGGACTGTGGAAGTCTGAGTAGACTTTTTATGATAAATGTTCTCAACTGGGCAGTTTTGCCATTATGGGTGCATATGGTTTGTTTCATTGCTTACTGGAAAAATGTTCAAAACAAATTTAAAACACCCTCTAACAAGTGTACTGTATTGTACAAGGAATATAATTTTAGTACAATGAGGAAGGTGTATCAAAGAGCACATGTATGTTTCATATGCAAGGGGCCTATGATTGAAAACAGCCCAAAATTAATCTTTATCTGCCACTGGCAAAATGTATTTTCCTTGAATGTGGGTTTCAATGCTGTTTCAATGAATGTGAGTTTCAAGGGCAGAGAAGTTTTAATGCTAAGTTTTCATTGTGAGACTGCATTGCTTTGTTTAACAGATGACTTAGTGTTTGTGCTGTAAAATACAAAATAAAACTTTCAAATGAAGTCCAACTCCTCATAGAAGTAAAGCAGTATGTACATTAGTGTTTATTGTAAATGGAGTGAAATAGCCAAGTAATGGTTCATTGGAATGGCTGCAGAGGCTCCATTCAACCATTATTTTGTCAGGGGGGAAGGGCAGCAAACTCAGACAGGCCCAGCTGAACTATACCTCCCAACTGTCCAGATTTTCAAAGAATGAATAGATTTTTGCTTCTTATTTTTGGTTTGTTGTTCATAAAATTTGTAGTTTTAATTCCTAAATGATTTGCCAGAAGTCACTAAATAATAAGTTTCAGACTTCATAACCTTCAGAAAAATGCATGTTAAAGTAAGAGCTGTTCTATCAACTGTCTCAATTTATACAAGAGCAATTTTTAGTACTGTTTATATGTGCCCCCAATATATTTGGCCTTGTTCAGATTTATTGCATTAACAGGTTGAGAGGTACATGCAAATAAATGGCTTTATAGAATTAGGCATAGCCAACCTCTCAACTGTCCCCAATTTTTGGCTCAAAATGTTGCTCTTCCCCCTAATAATCCTCTGCAAAATAGCAATTTTGGAAGAAAACATGGAGGGTTGACAATTAAGAAATAACTGTAATAATCAAAGTTATAGATTACTTGAAATGCATGTAGATTCTTTTATTTTGTCAGCTGCTCAAGGTAGCAGTACTAATATTAAAGCGTCCCTTCTTTGACAGGTAGCAGCTGTATTGTGTGTCTATTTTATATTTTTGCATCACGTTTTTGGTCCATTTTTCATAAAATTGTGTTTTTTGGCAAATTAGTGACAAATCACTAAAGACTGAAGTTAGAAAATGACAGACATTTGAGTTTCATATTTTATACCCTTCAGAAAATTCATACCAATACAAGACCTATTCTATTATCTTTCTAAGTTTATTAGAGCAATATTTAAAAATTGTCCTTATTGTTGGGCCTTTGTCCCACTTCTGTGTATGGCTTTGTCCAGATTTCTTGCTCTTGAGGTTGAGAGGTATGACAAATGTGTCAGGGCCATCACAGTCAGCCAGAGAGATTTCAAATTGTGACATGCTTGTTGCACCCCACTCCCCCATGTAGTGACTCTGGATGTGTCCAAGCAAGGCAAGGAGTAGTTGCATCTACCTTGGATGGGGAGGACACACTGCATAAGTACTACAGTGGCTTTTCATCTGTGCTTGATTTTGCAGAATGGTCTGGTTTCTGTCATATTTTTGTACTGTTGATTTATGCTTATTACTCAGATTTATGCTTATTACTCAAAGTGCCTGTTGCTCTGTGTTTAAGTAGCAATGCTTTAATGACCATAAGGTAAGCTTGTCTGACATCGTAAGATGCAAGTAAGCCTTAATAAGCATACTGTTAAAGAACTGCCATCATTGAAAGCCTTTCTGTTGTTGCCATGCAGAGAATACTTGACTAGATAATGTATAAGCCTTGGGTATTAAAGGACAGGATTCCATTATTTTAAAAAGCTCATTACACTTGTTGGAGACTTCCAGTCATCTCTACAGACTTTACCCGTAAACTAAACAGAATGCCAATCATGTGTGGTCCATAACCTGTACAGTAATCCTTTAAGCAATGTATCTTGAGCTTGTTTCTTGTTTGCTTTTCATTTTTTACTTTTATCATGTTTTCCCCATGAAACAAGTTGTCAGGCAGCAGGTCTTTTTGGATAAGAAACATTTTTACAAGTGGGGGCATCACATAGATTTCTACTTTCAGCATGTTACTTGGTACTTTAATAAAGCTGAATATATTATAATTAGAACTGCAGTGCAAGGAGAAGTGGTTTGAGTTGAGTGCTTCTGGTTTTTCTTATACTTGATTTTGACTGGCATTCCAGTAATGTATTTAAAAAGTAATTTATTTTTTCATGCCTCACAACCTTTTGTTTCCATCTAGATATTAAGTAAGCTGTCATGCAGCCAATGCATTGAAATATTTTTATTCTTCTACACTTATTTTTGTCTTGATTGGACTTTCATAATGATGGTTTGCCACCCAGGGCAGCGTATTTAATTAAAGTTAGTTTTTTGTGGTTTTATGCATAGCTCTTCCTCTTTATGGTTGACCACACCCCTTCCCTTTGACCCCACCCATTCAGCGTCTCCTGCAGCCCCCCTGTGATTTGAATGGACAAAACACATATACAAGGTAGTACCCCACATCATGAAAGACTCTTGGAGCTTTTTGAACAATCTTACTATAGACAAATGGAGTCAAGACTACGTATTTATTACTATAGATGTAGTCGATTTATACACATGTATACCTAAAGAGACAGGATTAGATTTTTTTACTAACAGTCTAAGGAAATTTTCTGGATACAGTTGGGACAAAATATGTGTGCTAACAGAAATGATGTCTCTTGTTCTTGAATATAATTATATCACCTTTCAAGGGGAATTTTTTAGACAGAAAACCGGCGTAGCCATGGGGGCGTCTTGCGCGCCTATTTTCGCCAACATGGTTATGTTGGAATGGGAAAATGAATTTTTATTTAAGAGCCCATATTATAATCAAGTGTTTTTTTATGCCAGATATCTGGATGATTTGTTTGTTATATGGAAAGGCCCCGAAGAGATGATAGATGAATTTATCACATTTCTTAATAACACAACAGATTTTTTTAAATTTACTTATAGTTATAATAAAAAGGCAATAGCATATCTAGATACATATATAAGTAATACTAATACTGGATACGCATCCAAAATCTATAGGAAACCTACTTTTTCCAACGACTACATTCAGTACAATAGTAACCATCCACCATTTATATTCAAGAATGTAGTCAAAGGACAATGTATCAGGATAGCAAGGATGTCTTCCACTAAAGAAGTTATGGAAGAAGACCTTAAGTTGTTGCATTATATGTTTAAGAATAGGGGCTATCCAGACAAGTTGCTTAACAATGTTATTCAATATGTATCTACACAATGGGGACTTTGATACAAACCCTTGTTAGGTGTTCAAGAGCCAGTTGGTGGTGATTGCTATAGTAAGGAAAATAAGTTCAATAGAGTATTTATTCTTACATACTCTCCACATGTACAGTTTATTAAAGAAATATTATATAGACATTGGGATGTCATTATATCTAATAATTTGGAACAGACTTTAGGAAAACAACCAGTTATTGTATATAAGGTAACTCCAAATTTAAAAAAGATGTTAGAACACTCAGATAAGAAAACAAGTAGTTACATCAAAGGTAATAAAGCCAGTAGCAAGTGTGGGTCTTGTCACCAATGTATACACATTAATACAGTTGACAAGTTCATTTTAAATGACATCAATCTAACAGAAATTAGATGTTTAGGTGGAAATTGTAATGGCAAACAAATTTTATATATTGCCAAATGTATTGTGTGCACCGCATTCTATATAGGGAAGACAGAAAGGATGTTAAAGAAACGTATATATGAACATCTTTACAAAATACGTAGGAAGGAAAAAACTAATGCCCTATATAGACACATTGCAGATAAACGTGATTCACACAGGTTTCTGTTTAGTATTATAGATACTGTTAATCAAGATAATTATGCAGGAAATTGGAAAGTACAATTGGCATTAAAAGAAAGTATATGGCAGATTAGAACTGATGCCACTAGATATCCTGGTCTTAACGACCACATTAGTATTAAACCATTTTTAGAAGTGGACTCTTAAGTGTTTCCCTATATTAGGTTGTATTTGCTATTACATGGATCACTTGTTTTATACTTGTTTCATAATTGTTTTATGTTTATTAATCAACACAGTTCTATACTGTATTTTTGTTTTAGTTAGGTAGATTTTGTAGTATTTAAGTATTATGTCACATAATTGTTAGAACATTTACTCATCAATTAATAATGCAATTAGTTTACAATAATATACAATTTAATTTTTTATTCAATATATAGCAGACAGTATTGTAGACACATATATAATTAACATAGTAGGTAGAATGTTTTATAGTTTATTTATATAATAGGATTTTTTAATAAACAGGATTATTTATACAATAATTTTATACAATACTGTCATACAGCAATGTCTATATCAACAGTATACATATATGTTTTTTATTCATGGCAGTAAAGCGATTTTTAGGCATATTTATGGATTTAGTTAATGATGTTATGATTAATGCACTGTGTCACTTTAAAAGTTTTGGCGCAATTTTTGAACCAAACCAGCAACAGACATTATATATACTGTGTTTTCTAATGAATACACTGTTCTGATGAAGACTGAGATCAATCAGTTGAAAGCGCTTAACTTATGGTCTGCACCACGTTATATGTTGTTTTAATGGAATAAAGTTCATCACCTGTATGAGCAGCATCCTTTCTTTTCCCTGGATATCCTTGGATTATTCTATAGTTGTGCTTCTCAGTGTTTTATTTGTTATAGTGTGAGGAATGATATTTCTCTGGCCATACCTACAAACAGTCGTTATGCACTCTCTGAGCTACCTAGCAGGTGGCTAGTACAACAGCAGGATGCAACATGTCAGACTAGCTGCAGGTTGTAAAGGCCATCACTTAAATATTCCCAAGCAAAACAAAGACTCTTTGTACCAAAGGCAAGCATCCAGTCTGGTGGACCCCAGCCATAAACAAACTCTACAACAAAAGGAGGAAGCTACTACAAGATAGAGCAAAATCCTTAAAAGGTAAGACACCTTTAATCACTACAAGTAAAAAACTAAGAGCTCTCATAAAATCATCCAAAGCAAACTTTGAGAGAAAAATAGCTAAAGACTCAAAGGACAATCATAAGGCCTTATTTAGCTATGTTAGAAACCTGGGAGGAAACTCCCAGATATGCTCAGAACTAGTTCAAAATGATGTGAAGATTACTGATCCTACAGACATTGCCAACATACTGGCTGACAGGTTCAGTGCAAACTCCCCCCCCTCCCCCCCAAAAGGAGAGATATCTATACCAAATGATTTCAGCCCCCCAAACATCTCTAACGCCCAAGTGAGCACTGCTCTCTCCAAAGCAAAAAACACAGCATCCATGGGACCTGATGGTGTCCCGGGCTGTGTGCTCCATGAACTCAATGAGGAATTAAACCCACAGCTAGGACAGCTGTTTAATCATAGTCTCACCTCTGGATACGTACCCAGGGAGTGGCGCACTGCGACAGTGGTCCCACTTCATAAAGGTGGTGCCTCCACCGACCCTGGAAATTACCGGCCCATTAGCTTGACAAGCCTTATCTGCAAAGCCATGGAGAGGATCATAATGGATCTCATAAATAAAGACATAGGGAATTTGCAGACTTTGGATCCAACCCAGTTTGGCTTTGTCAAAGGCAGATCATGCCTTTTAAACTTGGTTGACTTTTTCGAAACAGTCACCAAAGCCATTGATGAGGGAAAGGCAGTCCATACAGCCTACCTCGATCTGGCGAAAGCTTTCGATACAATACCCCACTCGGGTATCATTGAAAAACTCATCAGCTTAAATGTAAACCCATACATCACAAGATGGGTTGCAAACTGGCTGAGTGACAGAACCCACAGGGTCAGAGTTGCTGGCGCCATGTCAGACTCTAAGCCTGTCACAAGTGGTTTCCAAAGTACAAGCAAACACAGGAGGGTTATGGCTGACAAAGTTTGCAGATGACTGCAAACTGGCCGTGTGAAACACATCTGTCACAGATATCCTTCAGAAGGGTCTCACAGAAACGGATAACTGGTGCCAGAGCCATGGCCTAAAGTTAAATGCCAAAAAATGCATAGTCATACCCTTCGGGAAAAACAAGTTTACCCCTAGCTACCATATAGGTGGCAATCCACTGAGCACAGAAGAAGTTATTAGGGACCTGGGGACCCAGGTTGACAGTAGCCTGTCATTCGACACCCATGTAGCTAAAGTAGTTAGGAAGACCTTCTACATTGCCCACCTTATCATGAAGGGATTCACATCTAGATCAAGGGAGGTCATAGTTTCCCTATACTCATCACTCATCAGACCAATGATTGAGTACAATGCCCCATTCAGAATGTATCTGACCCGACACTTGCAGCAGCTGGAGAGGCCACAAAAGTTCCTCACCAAAAGGATAAAGGGTCTCAAAAATCTGTCCTATGCTGCCCGACTGAAAGAACTTCAGCTCTATTCAGTCGCACGCTTGCTCAGAGGTGACCTGTGCCTGACATACAAGGCCATGTCAAACCCAGATTTGATGAATATGCTTCACCTCAATAAATCTAGATCCGTCAGAGCCACAAGGACGGGAGACTTAAACCTCGACACGGCTATTAATAGGACGTGCTGGAGGGATAGATTCATCACCCAAAGACTCCCTATGCTGTGGAACAAAATCCCGGTATATGTGAGGCAGAGCACCTCGCTGGCCTTGTTCAAGAGAAATCTTGACCAATGGATGGGAGATCGCAGATATACCCCAGGGATTACCTCAGTGTCACTGCTCGACAGAGGCATAGCAAAATAATGGGTATAGTTCCCCATACTAAAGGGGTGGCGTAAGCCACAAAACTATGGGCTAGGCTTGTAAATGCCCTCGGGCAGATAGCCTAGTATAAACCTATGAACCTATGAACCTATGAACCTATGTCAACAGGTACAACAATTCAGTGACCACTGTTTACAGTGTAACATCATAAAACCACAAATGCATGAGAAACACAGCAAACATATGGGGCGAAATGCTGGACATTTTGAAAACACGTGTACAGGGAGAGATATGCAGACTATCACCCTGCATGTGGTGTTTCACCATGTACCCCAGTTACATCATACCTCTCAACCTCTTAGAGCAGGAAATCTGGCCAAATAAAATGAATAAAAGTGGGTCCAAGGCCCACAGATTGGAACAGATTTCAAATGTTTGCACCTACAAATGTAGAATGTCGATAGAATAACAGGTCCTGCATTAGAATGAATCTCCTGAAACTCAAATGTCTGTCATTATTTCTTTACTGCAGTCTTCACTGAATTGCCACTAATTTTCCAGAAAACCACATAGTTATGTAAAATAGACCAAATGTATGAGGTAAAAGTCTGGACAGTCTGTGAAGCTCTGTACAGTTCTGAAGTATGAGTCACATATTGGGGTAACATCACATGGGGTTGGGAGGGTGGCCTAATGGTTAAGGTGCTTGCCTTACAAGCACAAGTTGCAGGGTTTGAGTCTCACAAGAGATAATTGGCTAGGCTTAAATGGCTCGCAAGGGCAGTTAGCTTAGTACACTTATATATATACAAGTACAGCTTATATATATATAATAACAAGATGTAGCTATAGCGATATAAAATGCAATGATACATAGGCAGACATACATCTACATAAGACATTTACATTACTTAAACACACAAATACATTTAAGGAGACATCTCTGTTATACACATTTATACATATATGTGTGGGGATGTATGAATGTCTCCACATACCCCAGAATGCTGGGGTTATCTGCACATTCACATCACAACACCTGTCTGATGGAACCAAACCAAGGCCACAACAGTACAAAATCCACTCACCCACAGATGCCTGTGCCTGTGGACTGCCACCCTGTAGACAGCCATAGGTAGACAGTTGGTATAATGTACAATGGGTGGAATGCATGCCTTGCACTGGCTATATTGTCCCTGGTCACATTTCCACCTATAAAACTGCAAACAGCCACATATGGCCATTCTAAAAGTGTCCCTGAATGTCTCTGATGTACTCTGGCTAAGTCCATGTTTCATGGATACACATAATAGGTATAATACCAGGTATCCCACCCCTAGGACAATAGACACAATAATAGTTCCAAGCAGTATCACTCTGCAGGCCACACATGCTGTCTAGCTAAAGGCCACTTTGCATACTCCACAAGTACTGTGCCTGCAGCAACATATACCACAGATATAATGTGTAGTACATGCAATAGGTACTGTGAGCTGTAGTGTGAATACTAGATAGGTACGAGTTCTGATAACACATCATCCAACTCTGTGTGAGTATCACTGTATCCCTTCACAGCACTATGAACATGCCCATATGGGCTGTCTCTGTGCAATGATATGCATTTTATGGCCCTGTGACTAGCTGTTGGCCTCTTAATTCCATCATCTACAAGGCCTGTGGATGTCTTCCACCTTAAGAGCATTGGCTGACAATCTAACAACAGATAAACAGCGTGATGAATGCAATAGGTATTGCGAGCTATAGCGTGTACTAGATAGGTAAGGGTTCTAATCTTACATCATTCAGCTGTGTGTGTGTGTGTGTGTGTGTGTGTGTGTGTGTGTGTGCTTGTGTGTGAAAAATATATCCGCATGCCGGACTTCAAACAAACCAGTATGAGCTATCTCTGTGCAATTTTTATGCATTTTATACCCTGTGACTAGCTGTTGGCCTCAACATTGGCCTCCTTTACAAGGCCTTCTGATGTCATCCACTTTAACAGTACTGGCTGACAGTGTAATATCAGATAAACAGAGTGGTGTATGTGATAAGTACTGTAAGCTATAGTGTCTACTACTAGATAGGTAGGGATTCTAATCTCACAACCTCCAGCTTGTGTGTGTGTGTGTGTGTGTGTGTGTGTGTGTGTGTGTGTGCGTGTGTGCGTGTGTGTGTGTGTGTGTGTGTGTGTGTGTGTGTGTGTGTGTGTGTGTGTGTATAAACATATCCTCTTGGAGCACTAGAGACATTGCCATCTGGCCTATCTCTGTGCATTAGTTATGCATTTTATGGCCCTGTGACTTGCTAATGGCCCTAAATTGCCCTCTTCTACATAAACATAATTGTCTGCCACCATCTAGATTTGTATGTGCAGCATACCCAGGTTACACATATCATGGGTAGCAGACCTTGTCACAGGGCATAAAAGCATGAAGACGCTGACTGTACCCATTGTCCCTGACAAACTGTTCTAAACATTTGCACCTAGGGAGTATACTGGCATACCTTGCTGATGCCATATTTCTGCTGTGCTGCCTTGCCACCCTGTGCCACTGTATTGCCGCTATGTGCCCATAGTTGAACCACACTGACTCCTGGGACACAGACATACATAGATCTGTGACACACCTGTCATTCTGTAACACTACCCCCAGTATACTAACAGGCAACAAAGATACACAAAAATTTGATGTGTAGTCCTGACATATGCCAGCATACAGTACATGTCATGGCCCACAACAACTGCTATAGCATAACACTATTGCACAATACAAATGCATGTAAAGTAATATTGTCATCCTGTGGAATAGACACATTCACATGTCCCTGCATTGATGGCATGGATGGCAGGAATGTGACACAGGTATCATCACATGCACAGGATGTGGCGTGGGGGTACCAGAGGCCTAGACTTTGCCAAACGGTTGACAGCTAAGTTTCATTTGAGTTTGAGTTCAGCTGCATTTGGCTGAGTTTGAGCATTTGCCCACCATCAGTTATGGCTGTGTCCTGAGTTCTTACTGTAGGAGGTTTAGAGGTATGTTAGGCATAGCTCTCAACCAGACAGGGTTGAATGTACATGAAAGATGGACTTAGCCAGAGTACATCAGAGACATTCAGGGACACTTTTAGAATATTAGCCCTATTTATTCATGGCATTGACAGACTGAGAGGAGGTGAATTACAGTCCATCGTTTGATGTTACAAGAGTGTACATCCTTACTTAGTGTCACTATGTCTTACATTTAATCCACTATCTTTAGTACAACAGCTAACTATTGTAGGAGAGATTGACAGGGATAGAGCAGAGATGTGATACAAAGCAGGTACAGATGAGAGGCATGCTTGTAGGTGTTGGACAGCAGAGTATTACTGAAATGTCAATATCATAGACCTAATACAAGCCTACTGTTTTAATCCCTATTCCCCATACCTCCATCCTCCCATCTGCATCCCGTTTTATGGGGACATCTAGTTCATAACTGGTAGAGTTATGTAATCATATTTTTGAGGAGTTCATCTGCAAATGCTTTGCACATATGATGTCTGTGTGAGTAAAACCACATACAGACCTGTTCCCCATAAGCAGTTGCTTGCCTGTTGTAGGTAATGCTCATTAACAGGTAATTGCCAATGTACCAGTCTGTGGCTCAGAATTACTAATTGCATCCAAAACAGCTGAATTGCACTATCATTAGCCAATGACATGGCACCACAGTGCAATATATGAGGCCTTCATATAGGCCTTGACCCCTTTCTTGGTGTTTGATATGGGCAATACTGAGGTGTGGATACTACCACATCACAGAGGGTAAGCACAAATGCTGACCACTGTAGAGATGTATGGAGTATTTTCACAGTTGTGCCTCATCTGTTTGGTCATTATCACATGACAGTGTGCTCATCTGGCAGTTCATTGGTCAACATCATGAGATGAGGTCAGTAAGGGGAGAGAGGCATGTGAGTGTCACACTTCATACCTATCAGAATTTGCATGCTAATATGGTAGCTGCTATTCTTTCTACTTACTATCTTTGTATGGGCATAGTGTGAAACATATCCCTATCTCTGTGCCTGTGCCCCCTCCCCGTTTATGTATAGTTGTATCTGGATCACTTGTTATAGGGGGTTGGGAGTTACGGTCGGTCTGTATCAGCTACCTTAACATACAACTGTGTATGCTCCAGGCTGCAGCTGCTGTTGCAGCCTAAGACATATAGAGGGGAGTGAGAACATGTTGGAAGCCAGCAAGCTGTACTTGTAACTGTGGCAGCAGTGGCAGCCCTGTCATTACAGCAGAGCCAGGGTGAGAGTAAGGTACATCTGTTTTGCAACAGTGCCAGAGTAGTAGGTGGCATATAGGTAGGCTATATGAATGTGTGCAGTGTGTCCCTACATGCAGGCCTTTGACTTGCAAATTTGTGGAGCAGATAATTCAGCAACAGTAATCTATGGGGATTAAAACTGCATGATTCAGTCATAACTTGCTGTCTTCACAACAATGTAATTGAAGTGCAATACACTGGATTCAGACCCAAGACTGTGTGTGGCAAAATGTACTATATGTACGGCATTTAACAGACTGAGGTACTGAGTCAGTGCTGCAGTGGCTGTATGTGCCAGATGTATGTGCATACATACAGCTGTGACACATGTTGTCTGCATCCATCAGTATGTGCATGGCTTTCATAGGCAGTTGATCTGCAGCAAGGTCCCAGTTAAACATATGTACCATGCCTCTGATGCCTTAGCAGGTGTGTTTAAATATGTTGCAGAAAAAAGGGGACATTTACCTGTTATCTCAGGCCTAATTTACTGCCATTATTATTTATTTGGCTGTCTACTGGTGTATTTTCACATCAGAGTCCAAGGTACGCTCTCATTTTTGCCATTTGGTTAATTTCATTCTGTCAGTGGCAATCAGCACATTTTCCAAAAACACCAGCTTTAATTAAGATCTGTGTGGCCTAGTGGTTAGTGCAATAGGCTGTAGTGAAAGGGACTTGGGGCTGAATCATGGCAGGGGAGATTATTTTATACATGTGTCTAACACTGTGAGAAACGAATAGGATCATTAAGGAAGTTTAAAGCTCATTTAAGCGGGTTTGCTCAGTGTGGCACAAACCCGCACTAAAATTAAAAATAAAAGAAAGAGGGGGTGATAGGACAGTGGTGAAGTGGGGGCAAGCAGGGAAAAATACTATGAAAGGCAGGTAGGGATGTGCAGGATGGGTGCATAGAAGAACCATACCTTTCCATTTCTTGTACAGCAAAGCTGTGCAGTTTGACAGATTTTGAGGATGAATTTGGACTTTCAAACTCCAGAGAGAGAGGTGAGGACAACGTAAATGTGTTGTCAAGCCAATTGGACCAAATTAGTTGTGTCCATTGGACACGTGCAAAGTGGAGAGCTATGTATGCTGCAATATTTTTTTTTTTGTGGAATAGGTGCCCATTTTTTTTTTTAAGTAGAGAATGGAAAGTTGGGGAAGGGATATAGGTACATGTGGGGAGGTAAGTTGGGTAGGTGAGGATGCAATTTCAGAAGGACAAGACAAACAAGACAGCGAACAGGGGCAGTGTGTGATACATGAGGGGGGTAAACACCTTGGATGGGGAGGGTGTTGTGGAATCTGAAGTGCATGTGCCTCCAGATGGCAGCAGCGTGACTGAGGTCCCCACCCATGGAAAGTCCACACTGCTCCTTCACTGCCCCAAAGGTGGCTGTGCTGGAGGTTGGGAGCCAGGGGCAGCAGGCTCCACCAGGTTGTCAAGTCTGCCCTCGAGTTGGCGCATACATTTTCATAACTCATTTGAAGAATCCTGCACACTATGGCAGTAGTCAATCCTGGGTGAATACTGTCCCTCTGCCACCACTGCTGGAGTATGGGGCCCATCCCCTGAGGCAGTTCCACCCAAAGGTGGTGCAGGGCCAGCAGAGGGGGCACCACCAGCTAGGGTCCCAGACTTGCTGGTATCTGTTGCCATGGCCGGCTGAGGTAGGCTAGGTGGATCTGCAGGAACCAGCCTACCCTGATGTGCTGTGATTATGGAGGAGAACAATACATTTAGGTTAGTTATGAATAAATAAATATAACTAAATACAACCATTGTTAGTAATAACAGTATTCTAGAACATTGGAAATAATCCCATTACATTTCAATGCATATTATGTGAAACACAACAATGAATACCAGAACAGGCAGTATATTAACAGCATGCCAGTAATAGTTATGGCATATGGCCAACAGAATAGGTAATTCAACAATATATATTAATATGCAACCATTGTAATACATAACAATAATAAAATACATGCCCCAAAATAAAATTAATGGAACAAAATATGTTAATTGTAAACTATAACCAATGCATAACAATAATAACTATTTGAAGATAAGGGGTGTGGAGAGAAAGAAATACAGTCCATTAATACCATTCTAGGCTATATTGTTCACAACAGTATTTCTATCTACTCTACAGGTCTGTCCTTTCTTTATGTGTAAAAGTGCCCTATAGCTGATGTCACACATACATACTTCTCAAGCTATCTGCATGGGACAGTATGGGCCAAGGAGTAACAACTGCAGGTACACAACTACACAGAACACTTGCACATCAAGTATGCCTATATTACTGCCAAGGTCTACTGTAGGGTGATGTAGTCTTACTGTGTTATTTACATGATCATGTCAATGATGCATCTGTGATGGAGGGGTTATGCAACAGTAATTACATTCACTGACAGTATGACACTTGAGAGTCATGTATGTGTGCAGTACAGGCAGAAAACATCTATCATGCCTTGCTTGGCAGGCATGGGGATATAACCCAATAGCAGTGACAGCAGTGGACATCTGCATCAAATGTATTAATTGACTGCAGCAACTTTTAATGCACATGCCAGGCATGCAGCCATAGCAGAGCTTACAAATTTTATTTCTTTTCTTTTATTATTATGACACTTATTTCCTGTTTTTTATGCTGTATTAACATATTCCTGGTAATGACTGTAACAGTCTGTGACATGTAAACACATGATAATGTACTCATGATATGGGATACCTCACCTATTTACCTGTAGTTCCTGTACAGAGAATATTTGTAAACATTATGTGACTGACACTGTAATATTTAGATCTGCATAGCATTGGATTCGAACCCTGGTCTGTGTGCGGCAAAAATGTACTTCATACACAGCATCTAGCAAACAAAGCTATTGAGTCACTACTGATTGCTGACTGACTGATATTTGTCTAGAGCTTACCTGGCACAGGAATATGACCTGCTAATAGTGGTACCATTTTATACTTGACTGCAAGTTGAACACACATGCATCACATTCAAGCATGACAGAAATGCTAGGTAAAGTTTATAGTACTACATTAAATTCAGGTGTACACATTACATTGTTAGTGCGGGTAAATATCTGTGACGTCAGCAACCAATATCCGATTATGGATTATTTGCAATGTACAACTAGTACACTGTTATACCTGACTGCAGCACTGTACCTCACAGCCTGATTGTTTGTAGCTGGCATGCAATGGTGAAAGCAAGACAATCCTGGTGTACAAAATTTACCTTGGTGTTATTGCTATTGCTCTATATGTGGTTGCAGACAAGTTGTCATAAGTGATTTCTTACAAAACACCTCTGAACCTACACTTAGTGCACAACAGACTTTATTAGACATACCTTCATGCAGGTACTGATACTATCTTGTGATGTTATTGCAGAACACTTGTAATAATTGATTTCTTGCAAAGCAGCCCTATTGCACAACAGACTTTATTAGACATACCTTCATGCATGTACGGATACTATTTTATGTTTTTATTGCAGAACACTTTTAATAAATGATTTATTGTAAAACATCCCTACTTCCACAGTCATTGCACAACAGACTTTATTAGAGAAACATTCAGTCAGTTACTGATATAATTTCATGTTTTTATTACACAACAGTTTTCATTATGAAGGTGTTGCAACACAGCTGTAATTCCACTATTATTGCACTACAAACATTTCATAGGTTCATAGGTTCATAGGTAGATACTAGGCTATTGGCCCTGGGGCCTATACAAGCCCAGCCAAAAAGGTACCCTGGCTTTGCCACCCAAGAAAATCATTTTCCCGTGCCACTGTCGAGCAGAGCCACAGAGGTGATCCCCGGGGTGAATTTCCTATTTCCCATCTAATCATCAAGAATTTTCTTGAAGAGTGCCAATGAGGAGCTTTGTTTGATATAGATAGGTAGTTTATTCCAGAGTACGGGAAGTCTCTGGGACAGGAATCTATCCCTCCGGCACATTCTGTTTATTGTGGTGACAAGGTTTACGTCCCTAGAGCATGTAGCTTGGAGGGATTGGGATTTCTTTAAGTGGAGCATGTCCAACAGCTCTGGGTTTGACATAGCTTTGTATGTTAGGCAGAGATCACCTCTGAGAAGGCAATATGCAATGGAGTAAAGCTGGAGTTTTTTGAGATGGTCTGCGTAGGGCATCTGTTTGAGGCCGGTAATCCTGTTTGTGAGGTATTTCTGCGGCCTTTCCGGTTGTTGTAGATGTCTTGTGAGGTACATACCAAAAGGGGCGTTGTACTCTTTAATGGGTCTAATGAGTAATGAGTAGAGGGGAACAATGACCTCTTTTTTTCTGGATGAGAAACCTTTTGTGATGAGGTGTGCCACGTAGAAGGATTTCCTGACTACTGTGGCAATGTGATCATTGAAGGAGAGACTACTGTCCACCTGTGTCCCAAGGTCTCTTATCACACTTTTGGTGTAAAGTATACTACCGCCTATGTTGAAGTTCATGGGTACAGATTTTTTACCAAAGGGGATGACAATGCACTTTTTGGCATTGAGCTTGATGCCATGGCTTTGACACCAGGCATCTGTCTCAGTGAGACCCTTTTGTAGGATGTCCACATCATTAGAAGTTTCGATTATGGCTCCTAGTTTGCAGTCATCTGTGAACTTCATTAGCCAAAGACCTTCTGTGTTAGCCTGTACTTCAGAGAAGTAAATACCAAACAGGAGAGGACCCAGGACTGAACCCTGTGGTACTCCACTTGTCACTGGTCTGAAGTCGGATTTGGAGTCTGCTATTTTCACAGTGTGGGTTCTGTCAGTGAACCAGTTGGCAACCCATCTTGTGACATAGGGATTTATACCTAGTTTAGTGAGTTTATCTATAATTCCAGAGTGGGGGATGGTGTCGAAAGCCTTGGCAAGATCTAGATAGGCTGTGTGAACCACCTTAATCTTGTCTACGGCTTTGGTGACTGCTTCAAAGAAGTCTATCAGGTTTAGGAGACATGATCTGCCTTTTACAAACCAGAACTAGGTGGGATCCAGAGTTGGAGATTACCAATGTCTTTGTTTATAAGTTCCATGATGATACGTCCCATGGCCTTGCAGACCAGGCTCGTCAGGCTAATGGGGAGGTAGTTCCCGGGGTCCATGGTGGCTCCCCCCTTGTGGAGTGGAATAACCGTTGCTGTGCGCCATTCAGCAGGCACAAAGCCTGAGGTGAGGCTATGATTGAACATGGTACTTAGGTGGGGTGCCAGTTCATTCTGTAGTTTGTGTAGACTGCAGCCTGGGATGTTGTCTGGTCCCATGAATGCACAACGTGTTGCTTTTATTGCATATAATAGTTTATTACGGTTAATGCTTTAGTCATCTCTGCTTATGGCACTACAGTTGGCAGTATGCATTTCTTGCAGTACAGGTATAAGTCCACATTCCTTGCAATTTGATCTTTACTGTATATACTTAATCACAGTTAATGCTTTACTCTTTCTTGCTTATTTGACTATAGAGAGCAAAATGCATCTATAATCACCACAGTCACGGCGCTACCTGGCCAAGCACCTGGCATGTGCCTTGATGTTGCAAGCCCTCTCCTCTGCAACTGTTGGGAGAAAAACATACCATTATGCATACCAGTTCAGCATGCATTCAAGATTACATATTGGTGAAACACAGGTAATGGTACTTACATACATGTGAGTTATTCCCAGCCTGGGATTCTTGGACTCAGGTGTCCAAGAAAGCCCCCTTCTATCTTTGCAGGCTGTCATGGTGTTGATGACACTGCTCACCTGTGCGGGGGATACCAGTTGCACTAGTGAGATCCTTTGCCAGCCAGTTCGAGGCCTACACCTTGCACTTTGAGCCCTGGTAACCTCCCTACATCAGCCAGCCCTCCTGTTTTTTACAAGGAATCCAACCATAACCCTGGACTCCTGAATGCCCCAGTGCTGTGCCTGAAAGTGCAGACTTTTTCCAATGCTTGCTATCGTATCCTGCAGAGTCAGAACATCAACAGATTATGCTGTATTCCCACATATTGGGCTTAATATAGCCTGTTTTATCACCCTTTCTTGCCATTGGGCAATATTTAAAAACACAGCATATTGCTTAGCACTGCGCAAACAAGCACAGCTCAGCTGGGCATTGCAAAACCCATCGGCTTAGCACTTCTTAGCAGTGTGCAAACCAGCCAAGTGATGCCAAGCAGTGCATAGACATTAGCCATTGTTCTTTATTTATGCAGTGCTTAGCAGGTCTTAGCAGAGCTTAGCTGAGCACAGCAGAGCAGTATTTAAAAATAATTTGCATAATTTGTATTTCCAACAAAATGCTAATTTACTCTTCCATGTATTCAAACCCTGCACATGAGGGCGCAATTCTAACCACTTAGCTATGTGGATGTGTGAAATGTTGCTATACCTTTACATATACCTCTGTGCTACATTTAAGCAGTGCTGAGCACTGTGCTGCACTGCACATACCTGCTCAGCTACATTTAAACTTGACCTTTACATAAATAATTAAATACATTCATTTTATATTTTTAGATGTCTGGTGTCTCAGCGCCACTTAGCAATGCTGCACTCCATGCCACACAAACATGAGTTTTATAAAATAAAAGAAAAGTAAATTACATTGCTATACTCCAATTGGACAGTGCAGGGAGTGTGTTACTCATCTGCAGACACAGTTAGCATCACACTCCCTACACATTTTCAATAACCATGTCCCAATGCCACATGATTAATATGCATGGTGCGCTGCTGAGGTGCAACCATGTACATGGACATGGTAACATTCTGTGTAGGCTCTACACTATGCCTACATGGATTTTATTAAATCTAGGAGAAGTTGTTTATCTTTCTTTTGCAGCTGTAAAAAAAACAACGAAAATGAAAGCAAACTGGATCAAACACCAATAGAAATAGCTTAACACAACTTTATTTATTTAAAACAAATGCGTTTTCGCTGCTGAACCTTCAGCAGCTTCTTCAGAACAAATGAAATAGAAAACACACATACTATTTAATAACTTTTTAAAAGTTTAGCGCATTTTCTATTTCATTTGTTCTGAAGAAGCTGCTGAAGGTTCAGCAGCGAAAACGCATTTGTTTTAAATAAATAAAGTTGCATTAAGCTATTTCTACTGGTGTTTGACATCCAGTTTTCGTTTCTTTTGTAGCTGTAACAGTTCCATGGTTTTAACAACTTCTTCATTTATAAAGGCTTTTCGTTTATGTCACACATCCACATTATTACATTTCTCTTGGGAAAAGTATTTTTAAATATGATTCCTAAGGATTTGGTGCTGCATAAAGTTCAGTCTCTTTGTAAGCAATGTATTTTATATACTGTACATTCCTCTTTTGTTCACTTTTCAACAAGCTGGGCTTAATCTTTCCCAAACAATTCATTCAGTTTCAGCAAAACTTCCCCAGCAGGCTTTTCTTGTCAGTGTACTATTATTGTCTTGTAACAAAAGTCTTTTTTTCCTTGTATAAGCACATGTAACTAGGACTTCAGTCATATTACTAGGTTTGTATTTCTGCATCATGAGCTGTTCTAGAACATCACAGAACTCAACACTGAAGGAATTTCATACACTTTGCCTAGTTTCCTCATACCAACACTGTTAAGCTTTTGTTCTGCACAGTTATAATTTCCCAGTGCATGAAATTCACATTGGTTGGTCTATTTTCTCAGAAATCCAGTTTATCAAATTTGTGTTACAGCAACATTTCTCAGGCATTTCATTCACCAGTGTCACTGAAAAATCACTTTGTGCTGAAACAATATTTCTCAACATGTCCCTTTCATCAGTTCAGTAAATCAATTATATAGAGTTTTGTAAACAACCTTTCTTCAGTGTCATTAGTATGTCAGTTTGGAAGAGACATTCAACATTATCTGCCATTTTACCACTGTTTCCAATATAATGCTTTCAATTTTGGTTAGTAGTTTTATTTACATTTAAATGGCAGCTTCTTTTTGTGACTAACTCTGATGTGAGACTGGCAGAGTGAAGCTTTAAGAGTCTCTTCAGATCAATGTGGCAGCCAGATACAACCTGGAGAGCTACATGACACTCTGTGGTTAAGGAAAACTAACCGACTTGTTGACTTTCATTTTCCAATGCAAGGACTTTGTAGCTTTACAACATATCTCAACAGGCTTACCACCTGCATGTTGTACACCACAGGGATTGTGCATATTCATAATATTTATCAGGTTTGCAAACAATGTTCTTGCTTTCAGATTTATTTTATTTATTTAACTTTGCTAATGGGTAAGTAGAATGCTCCAAAAACTTTTTTCAGCCATGACCCAAGCCAACAGTTTTTCTTTGAGTTACATTTTAAACCCACATTTTCATTCACGTTGCACTATAATATACATTTATTGTTCAGTATCTTCTCTAGCTTCGTTTTGGGGGTCAGTGCCATTTACACAAATCAATGCATTCCATACAAGAATGCTAGCACTATTTATTTACATATTTACAATGGGCGGCCATGGTGGTGCAGTGTTTAGCATCGTCGCCTCACAGCAAGAGATTCTCCAGTTTGATCCTCAGCTGGGGTACCTTCTGTGTGGAGTCTGCATGTCCTCGCTGTGGTTGTGTGGGTTTCCTCTGGGTGCTCTGGTTTCCTCCCACATCCCAAAGACATGCAGTAGGTGGATTGGGCACTGTAAATTGTCCCTAGGTGTGAGTGCGTGTGTGTATGTGCCTTCTGTGGAAGGTTGGGCACCGGGCTGGCAACTTGACACTGTAAAACTCCACTACCAATCAGGAATGGACAGGTGATCTGCTGTCGCGACCCTTAAAGAAAATATATATATATATATATATATATATATATATATATATATATATATATATATATGGCTACATATTGTAGCATGCTTTTTTAGTCAAATCCTTAGACATTTATTCCCTAGAATTGACTTGTTTCCCTGTAACAATTGCATTTATGTTTGCAAATGATGTGTGGTTTCAAGAGTTTTTCAAAGAAACATTAGTTTGTTAGCATTTTATATTTTGTATGGTAGAGACTTCCAAACTGTATTGACAGTTAAGTAGAAGTCTCATTCTGTTGTTGTCACAGTATATAGTGTTCTTTGGAGCTAAAGGGTGCCTTCACCTCCTAGGTTGTACTGAGGATTTCTGACCAGTAGTGTCATGTTAAAAGTGAACAAATAAAAATAAAAGCACAGTTCAGTTGCTATAACAGGACATTTTATTCCACGATAACCACTTTGTCTCCATGTCTTCAGATTAACTTCACTGCAAGATTAACATTATTTTAAAATTTATTTATTAACTGTTTATGAGTAGACAACATAATCCACTGAAAATCTGCAAAGATCAAGGTCTTGCACTTTTTACCTTTGTTTACCTTTTTACTTTCATGGGTTTCATTTCCTTTAGTCACCCTCTTTTTTTAGCCTAGTGTATTACGATCCGAGGAGGGGGACTTAGAGCAGTATGTTGTGTGTAGGAAAAGTTTTGTGGCCAGTCCTTAATCCCTAAATCCCCCATATACTATGGCAACCTGTAATTTCAGTGTATCCACTTCCATCTTATCCATACTGGCCAACTCTGTAGCATTCCTGCAAGAAAAACAAAGGATCTGTGTGTTGATCTTTGCTGAAAAATCATCTCTATTTTTCAATTTCTAGTCAAGACATTTTATTAGTATAAGCACCTGAATTAGAATTTGTGTTCATTTTTGTAAAAGTCTCCCATTTTCATTTAATATCCTGTTCTTTCCTGAATATACCTGACCAATCTAATGCACCTTTCACCAGTCAGTCTAAACTCATGCGGTTCTTATTGAAGGACTTTACTTCAGTTGTAAATATGTTCCTTTTGGGTCACATGCCTTCAATCACAGTTTTTTCAGTCCCATGAACAATCATATCTTGGTTTGCCTTGCGGATTAGATTTCATGACGTTTAGCAAACTGCCTGGCCTGAATTTGCTATAATCTTTCATTGTCCATCTTGCCTATGATTTCATTAAAAAAGACACATTTTCAGTTTTCTATCTTTATTGTGTCTCTTTTTTGTTTATTTGTTTGTTTTTGTCACTAGTCACCTTCACCCACTAATGCTTAGCTGTCTTTGTATGTTTATGGACAAGTGTCCTCACACTGGTACTACGAAGAAACGTTTAGGCCCTGCACTTTAACTGTGTAACTATTGTTCCATTTCCCCTGTTTTCCCTTTCTTATACGTGTTGACTAATTGCTCTTTGATTTCTGCAGTGATCTCTGGAATAAATGTATTCTACACAGTGTCAGTGATGTGCACTTTTACAAAGTGATGAAGTCTAAGTACTTTGCACAAAACGTCATTATGCCTGCATTGTGAGCTAGTCTTTGCAGGACTTGCATCTTAAGCCTCGTACAGATGGTTCATTACATTTCTTCCATTTAACCAGCCTCTCCATTCCTTCACTAGACTTTTGTTGATATCACATGGATACAAATTATATGTATGTGCAAAACAGTGCAAATTCTCAAATTCTGCAGGAGTTAGTACTGCAGGCATGTTGTTATCATATTTCAACGTGTTTTCCTCTAGGATACATCATGTGCCCTTGTGGCATTTAGCCAGACCCCACCTCCCCAATATGTCACAAACAGTTGTTGCTGGCACACTCCACTAAGACCTTGTTACATATGGTATATCTCCTTCACTCCAGTGCAGTGTTACCCTGTTGGCCTCACTGTAGCTCAGTCTCTGAAGACGTACATGATGTTCATGTTGCTTTTGGACATGTAATGGAAATAAAATGTTACCTTCATCCCTTCTAACCTGGTTTTACCTACCATTTGGTTCATTCATTTTTATACTTGATGATTTACACATCTCATTTCCTTTAAAGATGGTTGTATTCTTACATCTGGTACTCCTATCTTAATGGACCCCTGTGGAAGAAACACGCACTGAATTATTTGCCCTCGATGTTCTGTTTTGTAAGGGATTTCTTTTTAACTGCATCTAGGTACACAGGTGTAACTAACTGCACATTAATGCTTAACTACTCCATCCTGTAGCTGACCTTCAATTGATGTACTCTCTGCTTCTTGCCTACGCTTAGGCAGCAAAGGCAATCCTATCATGTCCTTGTCATGTGTATATTATTCATGTTCTTGCTGGTCTGTTTTGGAGGTACAACCCTGGACTACCAAAAAGTGCTCTAGCAATCATTTATGCAGCTTAGTTCTTTTAGACTCCACCTGCTCCCTTGCCAGCAACTCAAAAATATAAAATTTATCACTGTGTACTGAACGTGTCTGCTAAAATTCCACCATCTACACCATGCAACTCTATTAGGATAGCCCTTTTACCCCTTTCCATCTGCTGTTGTCTAGTCTTTAATTATGCTCTTGAACTCCTGTGGTTTCATTGTATCTTTCTTTTCTTTAAATCTTCATCTCGCTGCCTATGCATGTCAGAGCACCTGCCATAGTTTTGCTGGAAGTGCCTCACACTCATTGCTATTATCACGTTCATAACAATACAAGCTTCATGCTACGCATGTAACATGATCTCAATATCCAGCTGATTTTAGCCAGTTATAGAACATGCAAATTACATGACACTGGTGCACTGCACTGTATTCATGGCGCTACTCATACATGGACAGAATATTGTGCACTAACATTTAGTGCTTCATATTATTACTGTAAAATATACTTTCAATGCATAGTTATTTAATTTCCTTGAAAATGAGACATTCTGTTACATGTGTACCACTGCTGTTCATATTTCTTCTGGTATTATGTTCATAATGCTACTTTTATGGAGGACTACAACAATCACATTTAAGTTGACCCGTCTTTATTAGGAATTTCCATATATTATGCAAACCTGACATTTTACAGTAAGTAAAACAGAGGCAGTCTTGTGAACCCAACATACCCTCCCAGATATATTTTGATTGGAATATTACTCCATTTTCTTTCTAATGAAGCAAATGTCATGCCAGGCCCATACAATATATATGCACAGAGGCTGTGTTACTCAGAATGCCTGCACTCTATCATATATGCCTGTACCCTCTTTCTGAAGTCTAAATTACAATTTTTACAGAATTCATTTTCTGGGAGAGATAAAGTGCTATATCCTGGCTGAGGAAATGTTTTATTATCCCTTTAAGCAAGGCACTCAGTATCTTCAAAATGTTAAGCAGGGTTATAGGTGTTAAACTTCTCTCCTTTTTCTTCTCTTTACATATATATATATATATATATATATATATATATATATATATATATATATACATGCGTGAATGGGCATTCCTTCATTGAAGGTTGTGCGTTAGGCCCGGCAAGCCAGCATGTAAAAATCTACTGCCAATCATTAGTGGACTGGAGTTCCCCTGTGGCGACCCCTAACCGGAAAAAGCCGAAAGACACAAACAAATACGCACACACACACATACACACACACACACACACACACACACACACACACACACACACACACACACACACACATGCACATTTGTTTTCAGTTATTTAAAAAATATACAATTTCTTGATGGTTATAAGAGAAATATATATCAATGTAAATTAGCAAGTACGAAATTAAGTTTCAGCAGTTGCTTATGAATATGTATAAAGTGTTATAATATGCATAGCACTGGGTAAAGCCGCAGTGGTACAGCGGTAGCATTGTTGCCTCACAGCAAGAGGTTCTCCTGTTCGATTCACGGCTGGAGTGCCTTCTGTGTGGAGTCTGCATGTCCTCCCCGTGTTCGAGTGGCCTTCGAAAGACATGCGTGAATGGGTGTGCCTTCGCTGAAGGTTGGGTGTAGGGCTGGCAACTCGGTACCATAAAAAATCTACTGCCAATCATTAGCGGACTGGAGTTCTGCTGTGGCGACCCCTAACCGGGAAAAGCCGAAAAGACAAACAACAATATGCATAGCATTGGGTAGCTTGCATAACAGACATATGGACTACAAAATTAGTACAATGACTGCAAGATAGCATAATAAGCTAGGTGGGCTACTGGCAACAGGAGATAGTCAATTATTACTGAAACTGATACCAGGCTTACTAATACTTGGTTATATATCTTTTGTTATATAGTAACTGAAAACCTGTGTGTTATAACAATCAAGTGACTTGTTCAAAGTCACACAGGAGGCAAATGGGACTGAGTGAATCAAACCTTGCACCACAGAAACTTAAGTCACATTCTTCAGCCCTCTGTACCAACAATATCATAAACATTTCCGTGGAATGACTTGCTGAATAGCTGCCACTGTTGTTAAATGCTTTTTAGTATGCCACTGACTATGTACCAAACAAGTAGATTGAGAACTGAAAGAAATATACTAGCATGTGATTTTGTGTACAAAAAAATAAAAGTTTTATGCTGTATTACTGCCGCAGAACTGTAAAACATTGTGAAACTAGTTTCTATTATATTTGTAACAGTCTTATTTAGTACTGACTGCCTTTTAAGAGTAAGACATGCATGTCTTTCAAATCGAATGTCAGCTTTTCTTTAAGTAACTGTTTTATTACACTCTGTCATGCATGAGTCAGCCACTGGTATATATGCCAGCTGGAATAATTAACTACCTGTCTGTAGGGGAATATCATAGCAGCTACAAGTTTTTTGAAAGTGATAAATATAAAATCAGTGTCATACTCCTTTTGTGTAATCTTGTACCAATGTAGATATGTGTGCATGTGTATATATATCTCTATACATATATATATATAAATATTTTTTTTTTATGAATGAGATTACTACATATAATTGAAAGTTTGTAATGCTGAATATGTTTAACACCAACAGAAGTGATTGAAACACATTTGATCTCTTCTGCCGGTATTAAGTCTGTGTAAGATTGTGCACAGTGGGGATTAGGAAATTTGCCTTTGAGTTGGCATATATATATATATATATATATATATATATATATATATATATATATATATATATATATATATATATATATATATATATAGAGAGAGAGAGAGAGAGAGAAAGACTTTTTCCTCATTTTCTAAGTCTATGAAACCCAACATAGCCTCCCCCAGGCTTGACCCACATCCAAGGCCATTGAGTAGCTTGAGGATACTGATGCAGTGTCAGACATCTGCTAAGCAGAGATTCATTTTGAAATTTTATGAAAACTATCCCAGTCACACACACAGTGTCACAACAGATATAATGTATGCACACCATGTAATCACAAAAAAAACAAACAAACAAAAAAATAGCAACATTGTTTTATCATTACAATAATGGAAAACATCTAAGATAAACAAAGCTGGAAATCTCATTATGAAATATTTCAGTCTGGAGGCCTCACTCCCAGACTACCTAATTTAAATAAAGTAGCAACACAACTCTGACCAAAGGAAAATACATCATCAAATGTTACAGTCATCTTTATGAGATTCAGCTATAGTATTATACAATTAAGCATTAAATAATATAAATGACAAAATGTCAATTCTGATAATATCGACACAAAAATAAAAAAAAGTTTGCATGTCATTGTACATGCTGCCCCCTACACTCCCATGTGGGTGGCTGCAACTCGCCCTTTCCCTGTTAATTATATATACTAACTTTGAATTCGCACCATACTGGGGAAAGGGCACATTCCCAAAACCCAGGGATTATGCCATCTCACACACCTGTCAAACATCTGTTGTATTGACAAAAGTGTATTAACAAAGCAGATGTCAACTTAAATAAGTGATCCCATCTCTCTCCCTCTCTCTCTCTCTCTCTCTCTCTCTCTCTCTCTCTCTCTCTCTCTGTATATATATATATATATATATATATATATATATATATATATATATATATATATATATATATATATGGAAACACTTTATAACCTCGAATTACTGAAATGTCGAATTTCAGTATCTTGAGACTATAAATCCGAATGTTAAAAATAGCGAAAGGTCATAATCACGAACTCGAATATATGTCTAATTCGTGGTTATGACCTTACACTGTGTAATGTCCAGGATTGTGTTTTGATGGTGCGCGGTGCCATGTGTAGATGTAGGTGTTATGTCAGGTAAGTGTTTTCTAAGGGTTTTGAGTGGGAGTTATAGTGTATGTAAGTGTGCTGATGTGTTTGATGTGTGTGTGAGGGGTTGGAGAATGTGCATTTGTGAGTTGGCTTTTGTTTTGTGTTTGTGCGATCTCGGAGTTAGTATATATAAGTAGGGGGGTGTGGGGGGGTGCAGCCCCCCACATGGGGGTGCAGGGGGGCTTGCCCCCTGGTTATGTGTGTATGAGTTGTGTATGTGTGTAGTTTTGTTTGTTTATGTTGTGATGTGGGTGTTGTGGTGTATGTGTGGTATAGTGTGTGCGGTGTTTTCGGTGTTGTGAATTTCGTGTTTTTTTTGTGTCTGTGTTTTGTGGATTCGGTTTTATAGTCTCAAGATACTGAAATTCGATATTTCAGTATTTCGAGGTTATAAAGTGATTCTATATATATATATATATATATATATATATATATATATATATATATATATGCATTACCTACATGACATCAAAAATAGATCATGGTTCAGTGGGGATTGGGGAATTTGCCCTTCCCCCACTGTACTGCAATCTCAGAGCAGGTATATATAAGTATCAGAGGGAGTTGGGGGGGGGTGCAATGCTATCTTTTTTGGTTTTGGAAAAGCTGCTGAGTGACCATTTGTGTTAGATATGTTTCCTTTTGGGATGTTACATTTTCAATATAGATTTATATATGGATATAGCTCAAAAGGTTGAATAATCATTTGGTCCTAAATGAAAGACCAGCACTGACAGAATTTTTAGTAGAAGCTAGAACAGAAGCTGCTGTTAAAAAATAAATAATTATTAGATCATATAAAATATTTCATGGTAAGTATAATAATCAATCAGATGAGGTTAGAAAGGATGGAAAAGAGAGATTGGATAAACAAGTCACAAAGAAACAATGGATGATATAAATGGAGGAAGATTTGGAAGTTTTGCTTGGAAATGTTTATATTGGTATTTTATACCCCAAGTAGACTCCAGAGAATTTTTCCTCAGGTAGACAGCTAATGTTGGAAGTGTGACGGGGAAGAAAGAGATAATTGGGAACATATTTTCTGGAAGTGTAATGAGTTGGCAGACTTTAAAGATTCCCTGGAGACTACTCTAGCAGAGATACTGGGTGAACAAATTGGTGTATCTAGGGAAATTATTTTTCTGTGCTGCAATACAGAAATGGAATTGCCTAGGCATAGTAAGGCCTTGCTGAGTCTAATTATGGTGTCTGCCAGAAAAGCAATGATTAGAAAATGGAAATCTAAGTCTAAACCAACTGTATTAGAAGTAGTGAATATAGTAACAGAGATAAAACAACTGGAATTAGGATCTTTAGAAAAGGGTAGGAGGAAATTACATACAAATGGGAATTATGGGAACAATACATACAGAGGAGGAATGAGGTTTAAAAGAAGGCAGGATATGAATGAGCTATGTAATGTTTAACTGACAATGATTAGGTAGATTATAAGTGATATATAATGTTTAAAACTAAAATTATGTCAGTATTGTTTGTTTTAATTTATATACATTTATTAGATAGATAGACAGATAGATAGATAGATAGATAGATAGATAGATAGATAGATAGATAGATAGATAGATAGATAGATAGATAGATAGATAGATAGATAGATGGATGGATAGATATAGATATATAAAGATTTATACTTAGGGAAAATATGTATTTTTCAGTATAAACTGGATCTTAGAAAATGGTGGCAGCACTAGATTTGGTAATCAATTTCTATTCTACTTGAAGAACAGCTAAGTCCTGCACATTATGTCAGTAAATAACATAACTACTGCTGAAGAACTTTACTTCTGAAGAGCTTGTCTCTCTTAGACATCAAGCAACATCTCACTTGAGACTATCATTTTAGTTGACCTGAATGTTGTTTGGCAAGCTGCCGACAGTAACAGTCCTTATAATGTCATTAATGTATATGGTCTCACCCAATTTCATCTCCCACAAGGTACAGTGACAACTCTGGCACAGCCTCGACTTTAGAACAGATTCTCTCTTATGTCTCTTCCTTTAATAAGCAGAAATTCATTGAAGTACTAAAATTTGTCAACTACAACATTTTCAACCCTTTACTTGATAAAGCTTTAGCTTTGTTCAACTTAGTTTTCCTTAACATGCCAAATGAACAAGCCCCAATAAAAGTCTTAAATCAAATTCAGCTTCCTGGCTTCCAAAAATTACTAAATTGCTCATGAAAGAGAGAGGCATAGCCTGTAAAATATAAAAGCAAATTAAAATTATGGATGCCCACAACAACTATATATGTCTCAAAATCTTCACTGAAAACCAATTCAAAATTGATAAAGAATGAATATATTAATATATAGGCAGCAAATTGTAACAACCGCAATGCTTTTTGGACTACAACCAACCAGCTATTTAAACCTGGTAAACCAACAGAACTTACACCTACTTCATATAAGCATACAGACAGCACAGTCAGTGAATTCAATACCCACTTTATCCAAACAGTAACTTCTTTTATTAAACCCTCTGCACAGGCAGACATATGTTCTTCCCCTCCCTGTAAGCCCTGAACACTTGCACTCAAACCATTCTCAATTTCTGCAATAATAACCATTACTGACCTTAAAACCTACCACCCTGTCCTCTGAATATTTAAAAATTGCTGCCAATGCCCTAGCTTTTCCTTATCTCAATCCTAATCAAATGTTCCATCACTAAAAGCTATGTCCCAGCCCTATGGAAAAGGTGCTACATTCTTCCTCTCCATAAAATTGGAAACTCAAATGAGCTCTTAAACTTCAGGTCTATAGCTATACTTTCTCCACGGTAGAAGATTCTGGAAAAGTGTATCCAGTCTCTTACCCCGCATGCACAGCTCTCCTTACTTTTATAATGTCTGTTATCTAGTTTCAAAACCCTGGGAAAATTAGTCTCAGCACTTTTCCTAGATATCCAAAGCTTTTGATATGGTATCCCACCAGAAATTGCTTCAAAACATACCTCACCTAGGAATATATGAAGCTTCACTGTCTGGGTTGGCTACCTCTGAAATAGGTAATGTTAATGAGAAACATTTGTGGGTCCTGCTAAGTATGAATAAAGCAATAAATGTTGTTTTCTGTCTTTAACTAATTTAATTTATATATAACTACAAGAGTATTTATAAAGAATGGTAACTGAGGGACTAAAATACTTTCAGCGCAGTATTGCAACCAAATATAAAAACATCAAATGGATTACCATTTCTTATGTTACTATCAGTAGACTGCAAATGTAAGCCCCACCAAGACTTGATAGCAATACACTCATTCTCCCCATGCATGCATAAGTATTTTCCATACAACATAGTTTAAATAAAAATAAAATTGATTGAGAATAATAAATTGAATGATGTATAATATTATATGTGAACTTATTTTGTGGATTTCTTTTTTGTCTCCCCTCCTTTCTCCCTTTTTCTTAATTTAATTAGGCATTCCTTTGTCCTTCTTTCTTTTCTTTCAGTCCTGTTTCTGTTAATTTTTTAAATATCCAAATTCCTCAGGAGCAACCCAGCCATGTGTGTCCCAGGTTCTGCTCATCCAGGGATGCCCTCACAGAGTTGGGGAAGTGGTTATGGTCCTGCAGTCACATTGGAAAGTGTCTGCCTGGCAAGCCATACTGGACTGGAGCTTCAGAACTTGGCTGTGGATGTGGTGGAGCAGGTAGGAGACAGACACCGTCCGACAGTTGAGGTTTCTCTTCAGTGGGGAGAAGACTCACTGCCCCTGCTAGTGTCTAACACCCTGCCACCACAGGCCACTACCCCCACAACATTAGAATCCTCCACTGAGATACCTTCTAGTAGTGAAAGCATTTGTGTCCTTGTGAACTGGGGGCATTTGTTTGGCTGCAATCCACTTCACCTTCTTCCTTCCCTTATCCTCTCTCATCAACTGCTTACCTACTTTCTACCTACACTGCCCTCATATATAAAATAACATTTTGAAAAATTAGGGTGGTCTATTCCCTCAACCAAAACTCAATGCCCCTCCCAGCTTCCCCAGCATGACACTGTTGATGTTTTACTTCAGTGTTTTCCTCTTTGTTATGTCTTCACTTTCCTATGTCCCGTGTCCATTCTTTTAATAAAACCATCAGGATGTCCAAACAAGGATACCCCTTTATAAAACATGTTAAAGCTCTTTATTTTTTTAATATTAATAGTAAAAGCTGCACTGTCTGCCACTTGTCTTAAGTCTTAAAGTGTGACTGTACATAGCCGCATTCATCTGCATAATCCAAGTAAATACAAAGTCATATGAGTCCTAATGCTTTTGCATTGTTCTTTGTATGCACATACTAATTTATTTCAAGTACTTCATACTTCTGCCATAAGTAGGTGTGTCTATTAAAATGCATCTGCAAATAACTTGTGCTTATTGTATTTGCATATGAGCACAGCAATACTCTGCAGAAAAATGCTACACAATTACAAAACCCAGGACTATGAATATCAATCTATAAATGTTGTTAGAAGCTTGTATTAGTATTTTTTTTAAGAACAGTCTCAACAGTTAGTTTAGAAAGCATGCCCAAGTCTAATATATCCAATGCATATTCTGTTTGTGGCCTGTCAGTACTATTAGAAATTCATTTCACATCATACTCATGTATAATAAGCATAACCAAAAAACTTTGTCAACCCATGGTTAATGCCACCATGCCTCAAATGGCAATCTTACATTGGTCTTTAAATTAGCAAAGAGACTAGTGTAACTTCAAAGGAACCAACCACTAAACTAATACACAGAGATCACTTCCTCATGAAATTGTGTTTGGTCACAAATAAAAAAATAATTAACACTATCATTCACCAATGACCAGCAGCACAAACAGCATACGACATTGAATTTTATTTGACAAAGTTCCAAGCAATGACCACACTTAAGGACAACATAAACAGAACAATATAGTTTAGACCATGTTGATGTTTCCTTTCAGCTTCCACAATATAATCTAAAGCAGCCATTGAGAAAACAATATTTATGGAAGTGCACTATATATATCATTTTGGAATACTTAAATCGTCAAGTGAATGGTATCAGATTTGATTATTGAGAAACTGACAATTAATAATTTCAAAACTGCACAAAGGAATTAATAGAATGTAATACACATTTGATAATACAAACTGGGTCCTAGAAAATGGTGGAAGAACACCTAACTTCGAAATCCAAATTTTTATTACTTGATTACCAGTTCTATACAAACTTCCCTGTTAAGTCCCGCACATGATATGTCATTACATATAAAAATACCAATCAGGTGGTCTCCTACAGGATGCTATTATTTTTGCTGTGTATATATTTATGAATGTGCACTGGTAAAAATAGAGACCCCCATCTTAATAATCTGCATCTGTTCCATTTTGGATAATAATTCTTGACAAGTTTCATTATTTATTCCTTGCACAATATACTTTTAAAATACCTATAGCAGAGGTAAACACAGGTATTTTCTGTACAGTAATATTTACAACATTACTAACGATATCATTTTTAACATATTGTATCAGAACGCTATTTGGAATATTATTTACATATCGATTTTGATGCATCATAGAGTGAGACTTTCCACACTATGCTGCAATATTATATATACTCATATAGTAGAAATCTCTGTGTGTTTGCAATAAAGAATGACTATACAAATAAGGGAATACCCATTTGCTTGAATCTAATGTGGTTGCATTAATGTTTTGTTTAGTGTGGGTATGTAGGAGTATGCAGAAAAATGCATGCTTGATTGAAAAAGTGGCACTTGTGAGGATATGCAAGGTCATGTTATACCAGCATGTGTGTATGTCTATGTGTGGGACTGCTTATCTGTGTATGAGTGTTCGCTGGATATTGTTACAATAAGGACAAGGTAAGGGAACAGATTTACTGCTGCGCATGTCTGTTGTTGACTGTGTTCTTTGCCATTTTGTCTAGTGACAGTGTTGTTAGAGAGAGTGTGTAAGTAATGTGTGTAGGATCAGGGTTAGGGGCTGGGGTAAGGTTAATTTTAACACATATGAGTAAGGATGGCTACAAAGATTCTCTCTGTCCATCCTTATTCATATATGCTAACCTTAACTCTGACTCCTACCCCAGTTCTTTTGTAAACAATTGGTCTAAATGAAAGCTTGGAAACTTCAGATATGACAACCTGAGAGCTGTTTTGGAAGATGTGAAAATGAAAGTTTCAAGAGGTACAACATCACTTCTAATTCCTAATTATTTAACACTACATCACATTCTTTTAGGAAATGCCATCAGTCAAATTCACTCCAGCTGTACGTCTGTGCCTCTTGTCTGATAGATGAGGAAAGCATATCAGTGAAGTGTATCACTACGTTAGTCACAACTTTCTCACCTTGCCAAGAGGGGAAATAAAAGGCAAAAGTCAAGCTTAAGTTGTTAGAATGGATCGGTAATACTGAGTAAAAAGGCAGAGGGTTTTCAGGGTTCAGAAGAAGGATATGTAGTAAAGGAAATATTCTGTGAAAATGATCAATATTTGGACTATGCTTTTTGCTATTGTGTATTTGATGCTTGGATAGGTAAGCTTAAAGATAATAGAGGGAGGTGTGTGTGTGTGTGTGTGTGTGTGTGTGTGTGTGTGTGTGTGTGTGTGTGTGTGTGTGTGTGTGTGTGTGTGTGTGATACAATGGACTCATATCATGACATAAAAGTTGCAGCTTAAATTTTTTGTGATGACATGTAAAAACAATGTTCTGGGACTTACAATCAGACCAAATAAGATGTTTGCATCATAGTAAAGCATGATGGTGGTGAAAGACAATAACATTTCAAAGTTGTTGAAGGAAAGCTTTCATGTCTGAGTTCTTTATATGGAGAGTAGACACAGGGATGTCAGTCTTATTTATCTTTCTTATAAAACACTGGTGATACCAGATCTCAAACACAGACGTATTTTCTTAGACTGCATGAAGATGAATTAGTAGGACTTACAAATGAATGCACAAAATTGCTTATAAGATGGTACAGAGAATTAGGGATTCATATATGAAGAAATACTGACAGCACTGCCCATTCCTGCACTGAAAGTAAAAAGGAAGGAGGGTGAAGTTATAGCAATATCAGACTGTGCTGTAAGGTTGAAGTGTGTGTAGGCCTGAAAAGACAGAAAGGCTGAATAAGGTAAGCATGACAGTTACCAAACCGTTGTTTTTGGCAGTGACTGGAGAACTAGCCATCGGTTTCAACAAATTAGCTGCTGATATTCTAAAAGTGCCTCTGGTGGAAATGTTACACTACTAGTTAAATGATGATCTCATTGCTACTAGGTAAAAGTGAAGACCAGATAGTAAAGGAGGTGGGAAATACAGCTGCACTGACGCTGCAACACCTGGGTGCCATGGATGGCAGGTTTTCATCTGTCATCATCTTTGTAGGTCTCTTTTTTTCTTTATGAGTTGGTGCTAACAACAGCCTATTTTCAAGAAATTACTGCTCTGTGCAATCCATCTATCCCAGTGTACATTCTTTTGTACATTATATTCTTCTTTCACTATACTTCTAGAAAAATGTTGACCATTATCATGGTTGCAGAAGAATAAAATGAACATGGAAAAGATACCATAAGCAATGTCTCTGGCAAATATTTCACCAGGTTTTATGAATAGGTTATAGTAAATAAGTTAAGTATTCATTACCAGTGGAGGTCAGTTTGAATGAGTTATAAATGAATGCTTGCTCTAGAATAAGCCATTAAAATAGCCCTATGTGCCACTATGTGGCTGGAGTGCCAATAGATTTTAAAAATGATAACTTGCATTTCTTTTTATTTTATACAATTGTAAAGAGTGTGTATATCTGTCTATCTGTCTACCTGTTTGTCTATCTGCATATCTCTCTACTGTATTTGTTTATTGGATTCATTCCCAGTGAAACTCCATTTGAGTTAGGACCATTTGCAATAGATGCCAAGGCAGGAAAGATCCAAATAATGGCAGACTTTGCAGCATACAACTTCACTAATGCATACTTCAAACTCTGGCCTAAGTGTACAAGCCACATCTAATAAAATAACAACATAAAGCATGCACATACTTACAGAGGAGGGCACATAGTAATAAAGGCTGTGCAGTAGAAGAAACAGAGGAAGGTGATGGAGTTGAATGGGAAGTGTAAGGGCTGTGAAATGGAGAAAACGATAGGAAAGGCAACCTCAAAGAAAACGTATGCATCACTAAAGGATAAATGTGTTCAGCATAGAAGATGGTAGATGTGTTTCAAGGGTAAGGGAAAGTTCTTGGAAGGTGCAGGTGTTAGAATGTAAAATGATAAAAGGAATAGCAGCAACTCAGAAATAGATGAATGGCCTGGCTATAGTTCTTTGGGAATATTGAAGAGAGTATGATGCAAATATCACAGTTTCAGAAATGAATGGATTGTAAGAAGATGATGACATGATGTGTAGTTAGCAAATGTAAATGTATTTATTATCTAGAAAAGCTTAAACACCCTATAACAGTGAAAGATTTTATGTTGTTACCTATTTTTGCTGACTGTGATAGTAAGAATGTGTTTTAGTTTGGGTATATATTGTCTTCTAAAAAGAGTTATTCATTCAAGTTGTAAGTATCCATGTATATGGTTTAAAATGTATAAAATAGGTGGGGGGGCTATACCCCCCACACTCCCTCACCCCCCTTTACTATACATACTAACTCCAGGATTGCACTACAATGGGGAAAAGGGCATATACCTTTCAACAAAATGAGTTCCAGTCAAATGAGTTTCAGTGAAATGAGTTTTCAGTGAAGTCGACCCATATATATATATATATATATATATATATATATATAAAACACGCGCGCACACACACACACACACACACACACACACACACACACACACACACACACTCACACACATATATATATGCACATTGTTTTATGTGCAATTTGTCCTGCATTTTATATTGGAAAAATGAATAGGAAACTTAAAGAGAGAATATCTCATCATGTGCCCCATGTTGGAAGATGTAATGAAATTAATGCACTCTATACGCATATAAAGAAGGCGGGTGAGCTACATTGTTTTAAGTTTGCAGTCCTACAACATGTTAAGTATAATATATGTGGTGAGGATTTAGTCACCATAATACAGAAGGTAGAATATAAATGGATTTGTAACTTTAAGGCTGATATGTATCCAGGTTTACATGAGACTGTCACTTATGCCTATATTGAAATGTAGGCACATTAGATAATTGCTTTTTTTGGTGACTTCACTCGTGTGACTGTGATTACTTCCAATATAAATTCAATGTTTTTTTTTTTTTATTTCAGTTTTACTGCCTAAAGAAACACAGTTTTGTGTGAAAGCTTTTTTGACAGAGTTCTAATAAACTACTTACATATTGATGTTCACAGATAGCTGAATAATTTTATCTCAAAATGCAGCTAATGATTAGCCTAATAATTATCCAAGTGTCGCAAGAATTTCCAATTTGCAATATGTTCAGGGAGGTCAGTTAACCTAAAATTAAAGCATAAGCTGCTAATGCCGTGACTTCTTCATCTGCAACTCAGGGCAACTTCTTGCCACTGCTACTTTACCTATACCCCCGGGTCACCTCTTCTACTTCTGCTAGAGCAGGAGGTTCCTGAGAACATAGGACCATCCAGCACTCTGACCACAGTAGAAGGCTGGAAATAAATCTGCCATTGGAATGGGCCAGACAATGTGTGAGTTCACACAAGGAGGAAGTGTCACTTTACCTGCTTGGTATGATAGTCATATTGAAAATATTCATTCCTCTCTTCTGTTTTACATAAGTATACCAGTAAAAGACTGTACACACACAAATTCCTACTCACACATTACTAAATTATTGGAGCAGTTTGTATTTAGCAGTGTGTGTGCGTGTGTGTGGGGGGGGTGCATACTGTATTGTGAGTAACAATACTCACACTCTTCTAATGAATTAGGTTTGGCCATCCCTCAGTGGGACTGATATGTTGCTGTGTTCATTTTGCATTACATGTGACATTTAGCTAGTACACAGATGGACCATTTTGGAGCAGGAGTGAATCAATGATTTATTTATTTTAATGACTCTCCTTGGAGGGTGGGTTGTAATAAATTCAATGCAATGCAGATGCTTTGTTTATCATGCTGCCTTTGTATGTAATAGGGCACTGCCCTGCTATGGCATAGTTATCTGTTATCGAGGGTGGCAAGTTAGCCATGGATAGGCAGATTCCTGAAAGACAAATGCATTACATGGCTTGAAGATGTCACCCAAGTGGTTCAAGGCAAAATATTATGGCATCCTTCGAACAAATTTGTAATAGATATGATCCATCATGTTGGTTGTAGATATTTCCAGATGAGGTACACACCACTCTGTTCACAGCTATGAGAGCATCTTAGGTACCCCGTCCCTCCTGTATTAAAAGAGATCAAGAAATATTCATAGTTGTGGCCAAGCGAGGACAACATTAAGGCATGCCGTTGTTATGCCCTTCTACTTAGTTCACCTAGCAAAGGAGCAATTTGTCTGTACATATTGCTAACTGTGATAACCCTCCCTGTGTCAAGTGCCCCCCATCATGTTATGTCTAAGTGCTGCTATAGCGTGGGAAGAATCCCAGATGGCAGGTGTTTCCCTTGACCCATGCAATATAAGTGCTTTTAAGGAATGTAGCTATTGAGTAGTCCCTGGTGCTTTGTGCACCCACCCCATCTTTGCTTTGTTTAAATGCCATTAAAGCAACAAATGTAGGTGGTCTCCCCGGTGGCTATTGTTTCCTCTCCTGATCTCCACTATGGGTAAGTTTCATTACTGCCAAAGAAGCTAAGATATCTTTGGTGTCTAGTGTTCCACCCCGACCAATGATTGTTAAGATATTCTTGCTGGCCAATGTTCCTCCTGATCCAATGATACAGGATGGTTTGTTATTCCAGGGGTTTGTGGAAATATAACAGCTACCCCAATCCTCCCTCCAAACACAAATTCGCACATGCATTTCAAACACACACACACACACACACACACACACACACACACACACACACACACACACACACACACACTCACACATGCATGCACACACACACACACACACACACACACACACACACACACACACACACACACACACACACACACACACACCTAACCTAACCCCTCATTACCCTGTACTTATAGTCCCAGGCAGTCACAGACTCACACATGCACTCACATACTCCTTGCACTATCTTACCATTAAACTCCCCAGCATGTACCTCTTTTAAGATGGTTGAACAGAACCAAATGGACATATTTATTACTGCATATGATTAAGAGCAGCCATGTTAAGTTACGTAGCTGAGTTATTCTTGGCTTTATCCCAGACAGTTCTGGGAGATAGCACATGGCTGTTTAGTATATGACTCACCCCATTATCATTTAGTATGGCAATTGGGACAGCCCACTATGGTGCAACCCATCTTCATGCAAAAGCACCTTGGTAGAGCTGTCCATGATTTCTAGCCGGTTACCCTGAGATATACATAACATGTATATCTTGTGGGTAACCTTTATGAATTCAGGTCATATCGTCTTATTATGTTTTGCAATTTGCTCAAAAGCACACCGATCATTTACTGTGTTGATATGCAGCCATTTGGTTATACACATTGATTTTTCTTCTTGTTGTTAAGTTTTTCCTTCTGTGATGCAGTTTGTCGTTAATAAAATTGTGTGCGGGTTTAAGAAAAATGTTTGGTTTTGAGTTAGCAAGTAAAAGCAATCTAGTGACTTGGTTGATGGAATGTATATATGGGTCTATATTAGAACACCGAACTTTCAAAATTTCGAGTGTTCTAATATCGAACCCTATTAATAGAAAATTTAAAACATCGAACATACTGAACAGCAAATTTTTTCCTAGGGAAAAAAATTGCTGTTCCAAAACACATACACACAGCACAAGCACACCAAACAGCAATCCACACATACACCTAAACTCTTACACCTAACCCTACACTAAACTATACATACACCACAAACTATCCACTTACCTTAACCCAAACCCTAACCCTAAGGTCCGTCACTATCGCACAGTCACCTCACCTGCGCCTTAAGCCTAACTCACCTACCCCGCTCTAACTCTAACGTCCACAGAATCGCACACTTACCTGAACCTGACCCGTAACTTTCCACCACAGTGCTGAAAATACTGAAGCAACAGAAACAGACAACCAAATTCTTTCCCAAGGAAAAAATTTGGTTTTCTGTTTCTCCAATATTTTCAGGTCGATATTAGAACACTCGAAATTTTGAAAGTTCGTTCTAATATAGACCCTGTATATATGATGTCACCAAAATCATTTTTATATTTCAGATGTTTTGTGTAAGGGATGAAACTGAATAAAGGTGCTGGTGAGCTGTGCATTTGCTAAGTATATTACTAAGAAAAGGACATTAATTGTGGTAGAGTATTTTATGAGCAGTGATGATTTGGTCAAACCTCACTGTTAGGAAATTAAAGCCATTTTAAGATACTGACAACTGCAGAGTGGTTGTTGATCTTTGGAAGTTTTGCAGAAATGCTAATTGTATGTAGAATTAAGAGAGTAATGGAAGTAATATCTGGTAGATGGTGACTGGAATGAGGTTTGGGTGAGGTTTGCCAGGCATTGCTTGGATCTCCATAGTTGTTGCTTTTGCTAATGATAAAGAAAGTAACGGTGAAAACCTGAGATTTATCAGGCATAACTGAAGTATTATGAAGGATTTGGGGAGCTGAAGAAATGCTTGGTGCAGAGCTAATGATATTGATAGCATCAGTAGACTGCCAGGCTGTAGAGCTGAATTCATGCTGTTAAAAAGGCTTGTGAAGATCAGAAGCCATAGAATGTATTGTTCAATGAGTCCATAGGTTTCAGAGTCAGATACTGATATTGCAGCAGTCCATATCATGCTGCACTAGTGTTCCTGTTAAGTATCTGGTGAACCGGGCTATACTGTTAGGGTGTAGGTAGGATAAAAGTCACTATATAAGAATATAATGCACCTCATATAAAGATTTACATAAATCAAGGAATAGTACAGAAACAATCTTTTGATTGTGGGCTCCATGCAGATATAGTCAATGACCCCTAGCTTAGTATTGTTAATGCGCTATAAAGTTAAACAATTAGCTTAGCCAAGAACTATTTGATGCTGTATGCTGTATAAATTAGTTGCATTGCTTAACAGTTCTTAGCAATGTGCACCAAAGTGTCACTGATACCATCTTGCGGTTAAGAGTTAAGGAAGCGTATTATCCCTAATAAACATAGATAGCAATACAATTATAAATTCATTCATACAACACTAGCTCAATATTTTTGTAGCCAATACACTTAATAAAAGCATAGCTTTAACATGCCTATCCTTCAAGGTGCAATATAACTGTGAATCTGAAATATACTAACGGTTCTTCCTGTTCAAAAGAAGAAATACTTTATATCTCAGTGTCTGTGAATCTAGAAAGAAGCAAGCACCTTAGAGGATTGCAGTCAATGTTAAATGTGATTGTTTTCTGTGCTTGAAAAATAACTTAGAAATAGCAAATAGAAGAGTCACTTGTATGTCCAAAATAATCATGGTTCACCTATCATATGCAGATATTGGTTACATGATATACAGCTTTAAAGCTGTTAGAAGTATATTTACACTTTAGCCTACTTTTCCTTTTAACATGAAGATAGCTATGCAGATCTTGTATATTTTTCAATTCCTCATTGTTTAGTACAGTTTTGTTGTCTGGAACACAGCCACACAGCTGCACTGCAATGCACCAATCTCTGAAAACAGGTTATGTCACATTATTTGTAAATAGCTCAGTTTTCACAGCACATATACATTTTTCTGATATATAGTGAACCCATTAATTAAAGATTTGCATGAATAAAGTAATATTCTGAAATGTACAACCCCAATTTCTTTATTTAGTGTTATACAACTCCATATTCAGTATAGTCATAACTATTTAGAATCTCTTGAGAAATGATAGAAAGGTAATACTTTAAACTACTTTCTTCCTAGCTATAATTTATATTTGCCTCAGAAGAATGATGCCTTGCACAGGGACTACTCTGTTCATTAGTAGTCAACTATGAACATGGAAAACGACAAAGAAAAGTGTTATCCTCATGTAAAATACACTGAGCATAAATCAGAAATATTACTGCAAGATGTGTCCCTGGTAAACATCTTGCCGTAAGAATTACTGATTCAGAGAAAGCCTGTCATGGTGTACACCACAAAGAGGTGCAGCACTGCAGTGAACTGTCTCTGTGGCCTATTGTAAATTCTGTAGAGGCATTCCCCAGGAGTGGCCTATGCAAATTAGTTATGTGTCATCCACCATAAATGCTGGCAGTAAGATATTAACTCAGCTGAGAAATTTAGAAAATCACATGGCTACGTAAGTAATCTTGGCTACTGCCCATGTTAATGAACACAGACAAAAGGTTGTGCTCATCCAATCATATTAGAAGTAAGATCTGGGAAATTTAGTGGACAGGTGGTATCAATGTGTGTGAGGGGGCGAAGTTGTACACGTGTGAGTATATCTTTAAGTGTGTGTCTGCTTGGGAGGTTGAATTAGGAGGATTAGTTAGGGAGTATGTAAGGCAGGTTTATGCATGTGTGTGTGTGTGTGTGTGTGTGTGTGTGTGTGTGTGTGTGTGTGTGTGTGTGTGTGTGTGTGTGTGTGTGTGTGTGTGTGTGTGTGTGTGTGTGTGTGTGTGTGTGTGTGTGTGTGTGTGTGTGTGTGTGTGTGTGTGTGTGTGTGTGTGTGTGTGTGTGTGTGTGTGTGTGTGTGTGTGTGTGTGTGTGTGTGTGTGTGTGTGTGTGTGTGTGTGTGTGTGTGTGTGTGTGTGTGTGTGTGTGTGTGTGTGTGTGTGTGTGTGTGTGTGTGTGTGTGTGTGTGTGTGTGTGTGTGTGTGTGTGTGTGTGTGTGTGTGTGTGTGTGTGTGTGTGTGTGTGTGTGTGTGTGTGTGTGTGTGTGTGTGTGTGGGTGTGTGTGTGTTCATAAATGTGTGAATGGGTATACAAGTGTGTTAGGGGGTTGTCATATTTCTACACTCCGCTAGACTACTGAGCAAATCCTGCAACACTTGTGAGGAACATTAGATGCCAGGGATATAACTCTTTCCATTGTGATTTAAAGGCACTTAATTTAACATTAATTTAACAAAGTTTTGCTGAACAAATGATCTGGGATAGGAGGATTACTAGACATCAGGAATAATACTTGCCATCGTCCCTAAAAGACACTTAAAATTTAATTTAACAAAGTTTTACAGCATGGAAGACATGAGGTGAAGGTAACACTAAATACCACAGATAACTCTTTACATTGTACCTTTAGGGAACTTAAAATTTTATTAAACAAAGTTTTGGCAGCATAAAAGACATGTATCAGGAGTACATTAGACACTAGGGGTTATCTATAAGGAGTGCCCCAAAGGCACTTAAAAATTTGAAACTTTGTACCTTTTTTCAGTCAAATGCAGTGTGGTAGCCCTCTATGCCACCTTTAGACATCAGGGGCATTTCTAAAGTATTATAAACATCTTTAAAAGTAAAAGTACTTAAAGTAAAAGGAGGAAGAATCTGAAGCCATACATCCTTGATATAGGGAGCAGATACATTAACCCACTATGCTAGCAGATTAGTTAGTGTAGCATTGTTTATTTTTTTGACATAAAAAGAAATGAAAAAGTCTAATGTATGACAGTTGAGAGGGATAAGTGTGTGTGTCTGTGTGGGAGGAAGCTTTGAGTTAAAGCCATGAAGAAAACTTGACAGCAATCGGAAGATTTTTTTTTAAATATAACTCACAGGATCTCAAAATATTAATAGAGCAAAAGGTCTAACATTACAATCCAGTTTTTGAACTATAAGAGGTATAACACTCTAATATCTGACATTATCAACTGACTGTAGTCCCCTATGATTTGACAAGTAAGGGCTATTTCAGGGCGTTTTTGTGTGTTTGTGGGGGTGGGGGGTGGATGGGGACGTGCCTCTTCCAATGGGATGCATGAGATTAAGATGCTATTATTCATTACCCCAGTAAAGTACTGATTTGCAGTAGCATTAGTTAAGAGTGATTCAGAGACATGTAAATTAGTCATCAATGATGTATTTCCTCATTGCAGCTAACAAGACAATGATTCTCAGTTTTCTGTACTGTGGAGATACTCCCTTTTGGACGTAGCTCTTACCTCCAGCAGTGGGGTTCTTTCTGAATCATAGAGTTTATTTTTGCAAGTGGTATCAGAAGACCTTGCAAACAAATGAAATTGATTTTTAACATTTCAAAGTAAAAGATGATAAAAGAGAAGTATTTACAACACTTTGTTCCTGATAAAATTGCAAACTGCATTGCCATCACAAGCATTGCCAGAAGTACTGGCAAACAACAGAAATTGGCTGTATTGTACCTCAAATAAGTTGAAACTAAATTGCCTTGCACTGTATCATCATGCAAAAGCAAAACAGGACTCCCTATTTGAAATGCTATCACTCATAATGCTGACTGCTGACACATCCAAAAAAAAAAAGCAGACTGAAAATGAAGGAGAAAAGCAAATATTGAGTATTGCTCTTTTCATTTAAACTTGCATTTTTACAGAGTACAAGCTCCTCTGCAAACCCTGATGTGTATAAAAAACCTCTTGTGCACTCAAACTTATATATACCAACTCTGACATCTCCATAACTCACACAAAAAGGAGTATTCTGACAGATGACCATATTGGGCTTGATATATTGTTGTCCTTTTTTTTCATAATTTCAGTCTCCATATTTCAGCACCCACTGAAGCAGGACCTGACATTTTTTTTTTTTTTGTTTGTTTACCCTGTAATGTCCGACTGGGCATGAGGCCCATTGTCAGTCGAGGCCCGGGGAGAAAAGCTCCATACATGCAAACTGACAGTATTAGACAATCAAATTGAACACACATTAATCAACAATGTACAAAGCAAGTCAATAAAGAAATTAGTTATATAACAAGAATTAGCAAATAAAAATTTAAAAATGGTTACTTAAAATAGTTTATTTTGGTCTTTATATACAAAAACAGGGAATAGTACTCCTGACTGCATCATTACCATATGAAACCAAAATAAAACTTACACTTTAATCTTTAGAAAAAATCGATTGTTTTAACATGAGCTGTGATCTATTTGCTTTGTGTACTTTATGTAACATTCAGTTCTGTGAAAGGAACATAATGAATTTTAATTTAAGTTACAAAAAATCACTGCTTTGGTAAACAAAACTGACACATTTGATTTAGTTATTTTACTTAATATTTGAACACCACTGGGATAGAATGTGCATAATTCAATTCTGGTCGAAAGAACTAACCCTGGGATTCAATAAACTTCATGTAGGCTTTGTGCAAAGTCTATATGGAGTTTTTTTATTTTATTTATTTTTATTTATTTGCAGTTTGTTAACTAGGTAAATCCACTGGGCCAAAATGAACCCATTTTCAATGGAGGCCCAGGGAGAAAAGTTCCATATACATTTATTGCAAAGCTAATATCAACAAAGTTAATAAGTACAATACAATTTTCAAAAACTACTAAAACACAGTAATATACAAGACAGAATAATAGCATCTGAGGAAGGTGTTGTAACATAGTATTGAATGAAATTAAAACCCAAGTATTTTGGAGTACGTAAGTGTAATTTGGAGTGCAGGCATTTATGCACTCAAAGTTTCATGAGGTGAGAGGTAGGAAGAATTACAGCAAGAGAGTAGAACAGTAAAAGGTGAATAGGTTGAGTTATGAGAAAGAAAACAGGGAGAGGGAGTGAAAATGAAATGAAGGGAGTCGCTAGGGTTAGTTAGGAGAAAGGAAAACAGGGAGAGGGAGTGAAAATGAAATGAAGGGAGTCGCTAGGGTTAGTTATGAGAAAGGAAAACAGGGAGAGGGAGTGGAAATGAAATGAAGGGAGTCACTAGGGTGTTATGAGAAAGGAAAACAGGGAGAGGGAGTGGAAATGAAATGAAGGGAGTCACTAGGATGTTATGAGAAAGGAAAACAGGGAGAGGGAGTGGGAATGAAATGAAGGGAGTCACTAGGGTGAGTTATGAGAAAGGAAAACAGAGAGGGAGTGGAAAATGAAATGAAGGGAGTCACTAGGATGAGTTATGAGAAAGGAAAACAGGGAGAGGGAGTGGAAAATGAAATGAAGGGAGTCACTAGGGTGTTATGAGAAAGGAAAACAGGGAGAGGGAGTGGAAATGACATGAAGGGAGTCACTAGGGTGTTATGAGAAAGGAAAACAGGGAGAGGGAGTGAAAATAAAATGAAGGGAATCACTAGGGTGAGTTATGAGAAAGGAAAACAGGGAGAGGGAGTGAAAATGAAATGAAGGGAGTCACTAGGGTGAGTTATGAGAAAGGAAAACAGGGAGAGGGAGTGAAAATTAAATGAAGGGAGTCACTAGGGTGAGTTATGAGAAAGGAAAACAGGGAGAGGGAGTGGAAATGAAATGAAGGGAGTCATCAGGGTGAGTTATGAGAAAGGAAAACAGGGAGAGGGAGTGAAAATGAAATGAAGGGAGTCACTAGGGTGAGTTATGAGAAAGGAAAACAGGGAGAGGAAGGGAAAATGAAATGAAGGGAGTCACTAGGATGAGTTATGAGAAAGGAGAAAAAAAAGGATGGGAGAGCAGAAATGATATAGAGTGTGTCAGGTGTGGTGAGAGCATGAGCATTCCCAGTGAGAAGAAAGATGGGAATGGAGCATGGTTTTGAAGCTGGAGTGGTTTTGGGTGATTTGAATGTGTATTTGGAGGAGGGGTGAATTCCATAGACGAGCAAGGGACAAAGACAGGAGAAATTTCCCAGGTGCACGTAAGGGTTTGTAAAGTTCGAGGAGGTTCTGGTTATTGGACCTGTGTAGTCTGTCAGGATGATGCAAGGTGAGTATGGAGGAGAGGGAAAGGCAGTTAGAAGGTTTGAAAATGAGTTTGTGAGCAGTTAACAGTTGAATGTAGGCAGATAGTGGGGGAGTTCCAGCCAGTTCAAGGAGTGGAGTGCATCACAGTGTTGGGAGGAGGATTTGGTCCCAGTAACAAACTTAGAGATTTTTCTGTAGTAGGATGACAACTTTGACTTTAGGGAGGATTGAAGGTTGGTGAGGAGAGGGGCTCCATACAAAAGAGAGGGGATGAGGTAGGAAATAGAGAGTATATGTTTGGATGATGGAGTGAGGTAATGTCTGTGACGATACACCATTCCAAGCTTTAGGTGTGTTTTATTAATACTAGTTTGTATATGAATGTCAAACTTTAAATGTTCATCAATGATAACACCAAGAAGTTTTGTATGAGAGTCTATTTCAATTGGAATCTTATTCTGACTTACTATGGAGAAGGAATTTTTATCGATAGAGGTGTTGCTAGATGGGGTAAAGATCATGATTTTGGTTTTGGATGCATTGAGAGCAAGGTGATTATTCAGCATCCAAGACTCGATACAAGAGAAGGCATCTTGTGTTAGTTTTATGAGTTTGGGGAGAGACTGAGCATAGCAAATTATGGTGGAATCATCTTCGTATTGGACAAGTTTGGTATTAGGAATGCACTGATGAAAATTATTAATGAAGATGTTAAAAAGTAAGGGATCCAGTATTGAGCCTTGTGGAATTCCAGTTGGAGTGTGAAGGATGGAAGAGGAGTTTAAATATTTGCATTGTGAGCAGCAGCACTTAATGAATATTCATGTCATGTCTTGCCATCAAACGTAAGCAAGCAGGATTTTGTGGCGGCCAGGAAATCTTGTAAAGCAACAGATATAGCAAACTTAGTTACAGTACAGCAAACTGGTTTAGCAGGATTACATGGAATGTCACAAGGACAACCAGGGTTTTTCATATATTAATGTATTATGTTGCAGGGAAAGGACAGAGTATGTGTACACTCCAGCATACCAAGCTAGCTAGATTGTGCAGAACGCCTGAAGGATGACTGGGGTTTTTCATATATTAATGTATGTGTTGCAGGTCAAGGACAGGACGGTGTATATAGTGCTGACTGTTGTGGAATCCCATTCCAGGCCTTCTGTATAAGTTGTGCCAATGATCTTTAAGGATATGCGGACTGTCATTTATAAGAAACAGTCATAGGAAGTGTGTTTGTTGAATAGAGATACACAGATTAAGTTTAGGGATAAAATCCCGGAAGGAGGATGGGTAAAATATTGCAATGTACCACACTTGAGGAAATGTAAAAGGAAGACAGTTGCAGCAGAAATTCTAATCACATTGTCACATGCCACAGTATGGAATGCATAGTGACAGATGTATATGATGTGACTTTCACACAAGGTAACATAACAGTGGAGGATGTCTGTGTGATATAATCATCCAGACATCAACAGTGGAGAGGACATGTATCATAAATGTTAAATACAATTGGAATTGGGTGCATATTGTGAAACTGTGCAAACTGATTTGCCTGAGTTTGCCTGTATTGTCAGCAGAGGCTTCCAACAAGTAGGATACAAATACAGGCCCATGGCCAGTAGTAAAACCATCACACACAATCATGGACAATATCAAAATAATACCACCAATAATTCAAATATCTGTGACACAACACATGTGTTTCTGAGTGGGCAGAGATGGTTCTGCATCAACATACCTATACAACTATTTGGACATGTCAGCAATCTATGAGTGTAATCAAGCAAACTTTCCTGACCCTAACATATGCAGGAGGTGTGAGGATACACACTTGAAATCATGATCACTACAGTCTAGTTGAATGGTGTGCATGGTAGAGATATATATGGCTCAGTCTGCATGGTCATGAATGTAAACCATGCAATCAATGTCATTAAACAGCTGTGCATGTCATAAGTGCACCAAAACAAATACCACATGTGCATGTGGCATTATACCTTGATTGGGGTTCCATGCCATCAGACAGTAATGTTTATGCAACAAAATTAATACCTAGGTATGCACAAATAGATGTGTGACAGCTCACCGTGACAAAGGTGGCACACTTCAGTTGCACATCATTTGAGGATGTGTATGGAGGGACATGAGGAAGGGTGCATTGTACTCAGGTATTGGTGTGGTGAAGGCTGTGAACTATGAAGGTGTTATGGCCTGTCCTGTGGATGTCCTGCACATACTCAGTAGCTGTGTTACATACAAGGGGTTACTCACCACCATGGACACATGCTGGTGGACATTTCACATACTATATATCCCAGAACGCAGGCCACATAACAACTGTAGCTATATATGTGCAGAAAAGATATTCAGACAACAGGGTTGCAGTGCTTGGGGAGGGGAGTGGTGACAGATGGATGCATTGTAAACATGTGACATATTGTTATATAGGACCCTCATTTTGTAATGTTTACACATGTAATTGCATGTCACACACAGGGAATGGACAGTAAACAGCAGTAATACTGCATAATATAAACATTTCTACAGTGCATCAAGCAGCAGATTTGTGCGATGGTTAGCAAAGTGCATACACATGCTAGATGAACATGTTTGCATATAGGTAAGCAGTGCACGAATGCGAGCCGCATTGCTAAAGCTTGAAAGTTAGTATTGAGTCTATGAAATATACCTGCTGCTTAACTGACTTTATGACAGCATGTGCTAATGCATTAATACATTCCATTTTATGGCCCATATGGTACTGAGTTTGAATACAGGTGGATCTAATACTTTAAAATACTTTTCATTACAGAGTGATAATGCAATGACATGACTTGTTTATATGAGATATGTTGCTGAATTTTGCTACTGCTCACTGTCACTGTACATTGGTGCACAATGTATATTTTATTTATTTATTTATTTATTTTACATTTGTTTACTGGGATAGTCCAACTGGATACATGTCCATTTTCAGTGGAGGCCCAGGGAGAAAAGCTCCAGCCATACATCAAACATACCATTAATACATTCTTAATTAATTTTACATTCATACAATTTGAGACACTATGTTTATTGACAGTAATATAAACATTAAAAGGATTCTAGATGTCAGTGGACTCACTTGGTAGTTAGAATAAAAGGATCGTGGAGTTAGGAACTAGATACAGCAAGTGTAGAAAGAGTAGAATTTAGCACAAAAGAAATGATTAGAGTTAGTTAGGATTAGGACAGGAGCATAGCCATTGTTTTTTGAAGTGAGGTAGGGAGAGCTCTGAGGTAAGATTAGCCAGAAGGGAATTCCATATTTTACCAACAGAGTTGGCAAATAGAGAGTCACCAGCTGAGTTGCTGGATTTCATGGTTTGTATGAGTAGCTTATCCGACGATCGAAGGGACATAAGGTTTCTATAGAGGGTAATGAGGTTTGTGAGTACAGGCATGTTCTCTGGTTTGTGGAGTATTTTGTGTACAACAATTAGTTGGCTAAACAAAAGTAGGTTAGGCAATTCAAGCCAGCCCAGCTGGAATAGATTAAGACAGTGGTGAGTTCTATAGGCTGAGCTGGTAGCAAATCTAGCAATGTGATTATAGCAGCTTGCAAGATTGTTAAGGTCAGTCTTGTTAAGGTTAGTGAATAGTAGTGAGGCATAGAGGAGGGTGGAGAGTAGATGAGTACTTGCAATTGTAATTCTGGCTATAGGTGTTAAGAAGGGATTAATCTTATGCAGGGACCCATGTTTTTTATTGACTGTTTTAATAGTTTTATCAATGTGTGTGTCAAACTTAAGGTTGCTATCTACTAACTCCTAAAAGTTTAGTTGAGGAATCTGGTAAGATAATAGTGCCGTTGTTGGACTTTAAAGTAAATATATGGGGGGGCTGACCTACGAGTGGGGGAGAAAAGCAGAAGCTTGGTTTTGTTGGGGTTTAGCATTAGATCATGATTAAGGAGCCAGTTTTCAACTGTGTTGAAGGTAGTTTCGGATAAAGTTTGCAGATCTATGGGTGTGCTGGCCGAGCATATTAATGTGGAGTCGTCTGCATATTGAATGCATGTGGCATTCAGGATGACTTTATACATGTCATTAATAAAAATTGAAAGTAACAGGGGTCCTAATATGGATCCCTGGGGCACTCTGAGGGTGACAGGTAAAAGGGTAGATAGCGTGTTTTGCCATAGGACAGCCTGCAGTCTACCACTTAGGTAAGCTGCAAACCATTGGATAGCCTGGTCATTGAGGGGAAAAGGTTTTCAAAGTGTGTATGAGTAGTTGGTTATTTATCTTATCAAAAGCTTTGGATAGATCAAGAAAGATGGCTGAGGATAGTTTATTATTGCTTCTATTTAGGTTTATGACATTAGAGAAAGAGAGGAGGGCTGTTGTAGTAGTATGATATGGTCTGAAGCCGTGCTGGGTATAAGCTAAGAGATTATTCTGGATAAGGTAGTTCAGAAGTTGTTTATGTCTACATTTCTCCATAATTTTAGCCAAGGGTGATAAAATGGCTGTGGGCCTATAATTTGACAGTTCTGTGGAGCTGCCCTCTTTGTAGAGTGGGATAATATAGCAATAACCCCTTGCTGGGTGGTGGTTGTACTACTAAATTTACCCACGTCCCGTGTCAGGGCGAAGAAGGAAGGGCAAAGCCAGCCAACCAAACCGAAAGCACATGGAGTAAAGTAAGTGTGATTAGGCTATTTAGTTTATATGACATTATTTGCTGAAAACTATTACTTACTTTTCTTAATAATCTATAATGCCTGTTGTTTGCCCTTCCGCTGATGTCTGATCTGGCATCCAAGTTCTGATATTACTGCGCCGCGCGCAGTACATCAGAGTTGATGGAGCAAGCACAAAAAGAAGGCTCGGGCAGAAGATAAAGATCTCCGTTGCTTTTTTTATCATGTTAACAGTTTTAAATAAGGCATAACATGAGTTTTTAATATTTAAACGGACATCTCTTTAAACTAAACTAATATATTAAACTTTTAAAAAAGCAACGACTAAAAAGCTTTTCACACTCTTTCTGCGTGCTTGCGAGTTTAAATCTATGTTTAATATACACAACAGTATAGAACAGTGGTATAATATGGGACAACAAATAAGCTAATTTAACTGCGCGTTTCTTAATTTTAAAAACTAACGAGTTATAAAATAGCGCATTACTAATTATTTAGTGTAATGGAAGGAAGTTTTTACGAAACCGGAACTTTCCGATCAACGATCTTTCATGACGGCGTTACGCGGATTTATAGCGAAGCGCGGTATAATATGGGATATTTTCCAGATGGATGGAATGATGCCTTCCGATATAGTCCTATTGATCAGTATGGAGATGGGGTATGCTATGGCATCTGCTGCTATTTGTAGATATTGTGCAGGGAGGAGATCAGCAGATAGGGTAGTTGGCTTTCATTTCATTATTAATATTCTGACCAAGGATGTGGGAACTGGTTTAAAGTTAAAGGAGAAAGAGGGATTGGATGTAATACCTAAGGGATTAGGGCAGCCTGGAGGCAATTGGTTAGTTGCTGGATAGTTTCAATAAAGAAGTTGTTGAAGGCATTGGCAACTTCTTCTGAGGGTTTTTGTTTAGTAGTCGAGGGGGTAGGAGTGGAATATTGTCCTGGGTTAAGTAGTTTATTTAAGCCTGCCCAGAACTTCTGAGGTTTATGTAGGTGTTTTGTTGAAGGTGATAGAAATATTTTTTTTTGTCTATTGTAATGGCTTTCTTTGTTTTGTATCTTAGCTGTCTATATCTAAGCTGATCTGTGGGGACTTTAGTGGCAAGTGAGGTGGCCCAGGCCTTATTTCTGAGTAGGATTTTATGTCTGGTATCTCTTGTAAGCCATGGGGCAGTTTTTGTTTTGATTCTAATAGTATGTTCTGGCGCATGGCTGTCAAGGATGGTTAGGCATTTAGTGTTAAAGTAATTAACTGCTTCTTCAAGCAGTAGATGTTTTAGAACTGACCAATTGCATATTTTGAGCTCATCTTGGAAGTTAGTGGGGTTGAATTTTGTTTTGTTCGTTATGGTTTTAAAAGTGGTTGGATTGGAGATGTTGACTTTTTTGCTGGATTATATAGGTGAGGAGGTGATCACTTATGTCTTCAGGCAGGGTTCCACTCATATACTTTTGGGGATGGGTATTGACAAGTATCCAGTCCAGGATACTTTCTTTTTTGTTGGGTTTATTGATCCAGGTGGGGGAGAATATAACCTGAGTAACCCTATAAAGGTTTATATGGTGAGTGGGAGGATCTGTTGAGCAGGAGATCCAGTCTATGTTGAAATCCCCAAGAATAATGGTTTCTTGGGGGAAGTTACTGGACAGCCAGTGTAGCATATTTTCCAAGGTATTTATGTTAATACCTGGGGGAATATAGACACACACAATATTTATACATTTGTTCATATTAATATGAAGCTTAGTAATGAGATTGCCAGGATGGAGTTTATGTGGCCCTTCATTTTAAGCCTCAAGCAGAGATTTGTAGATAACAGCTACCCCCCCACCCCAGTTTTATTGGTGTGATCAAGCCTAAGAATGTTGTAACCTGATGGTATTATCTCATTATCTGAAATAGCTGGTTTTAGCCAAGTTTCTGTAAGACATAATATGTCTGGGGATAAAACTTCTAAGAGAGCATGAAGGTGTTAAACCTTATTATTTAAACTTATGCATTATTTTTATTATTTAAAATGTGCATCTCCTCATAAACATGGAGCCCAAAAAGGGAAGGGATCCTTTGCTTTTTCTGCTACTTATGTGTGTTGAGTGGGATTCTATTATTTGATTAGATTAAAGATGTTAAAATGAGTAAATAGGAAAGAGGTGATATGGGGACCAAGCAGGGGGAAGAACAAAGTCTGACCTGCAACATAACTGACCCTGTGGCAGCACACGTTAATACAGTTAATGCAGTGATACATTCCTTTTTGGAGCCAGATTGTACTGGGTTTGAATACAGCTGTATGTAATACTTTTAAATACTTTTGCATTACCACTGCTGTGTATTGGTGTACAAGCACTACTTTTGCCTACACCCACAGCAGCTGCTGGTTCCTCCTGTGATTTGTCATCTGCCTGTGACTGTGGTGACCTTGGCATTAGTGGTGGGATGTGTGCCATTTCCCCTTGCTGATTCTGCTGAAGCTGTTTTCTTGGGATTATGTTGTGTAGTATGGCACATACTGTGAATATTTTTCTGCAAGTCTATGGATTGTAGTGCAGGACTGCCCCAGCTCTATCAAAGCACAGGAACTGTGACTTCAGCAGCACAGGTACATGTTCTATGATATTTCTTGTTTGAGCATGTGCTTCATTATGACATTTTTCCATGTGTGTGTGTGTGTATGTGTCATCAGCCATGGTTCCAGTGTATAGCCTGCATCCCCCAGTAAATTTCCCTGTGGGATACCCCTCTAGCAAACATCTGGTACAGTGGCAGATAAGTGAGTCATGGTAACTGCCAAGGTTGCCAGAACACACATTCAAAATTATTCCCTTGACATTACACATAACTTGGCAGTTGATAGAGTGGTAGCCCTTTCTGTTAATGTAGAGCCTACCCAGTTCCCTGGGTGGTGCCTTAATTTCTGCATGTATCCAATCTATGGCACCCAGTACTTCAGGGTAATGTGCTAAATGGTAGAACTCCTGTATATGTCTGGCCCTCTCCTCAGAACTGCAAGGAAAATATATGTGGTCACTGGAATATTGGAGCATAGCATTCAGGAATTAGTGGAAGATCCTTGACGTTGATGCATGTGACACCTGCAGCATGTCCCTTATTGGTCTCTGAAAAGTAACTGTAGCTAAGATTCTAAGGGCTACACGTATCTTTGTCTCCACTGGAACGGGTTCCCCTCGGTTGGCTCTGGCTCTGAGTTGAGGACAGCAGAGGTCACAGAATTCCTGTAGTGTGTCTCTGTCCACCCTGTAGTGCTCAACAATTTCCATATCATGTAGGCTGTGAAAAGTTAACAGGGCCTGAAAACTCTTCTCAGCCTAGGCCTATTAGTAGCAGCATTGGCTTCAGCTTGTAGAACATACAAATGAATTAAAGCAGTAGCAGTCCCTAGCTTTCTGTCTGTGTAGACTCCTTTCTGTATCTGTATTCAAAAAGTTTTGGAATCCTCATGAAAAAACAGTATGAAGTCTACATGGATGCTTTATAACTTGTTGAATAGCTAAACCATGTCGGATTGGTTAATTAGCATGCAATTCAGCTACTTATGCTGTAATTAGCATGCACAGTGTTTACCTTGTTTGCACAGTGGTGCATGCCATGACATGGTTCTTACTGAATTCAAAAGTTTCTGCAGCCATGTGTGCATCACGCCACAATGAGCACACAGTGAAAAAAAGACTGTGTAGGCTTTATTGAATCCCCCTGCAACTCTTTAAAAGGCTTAAAATTCTAAAAATTCTCAGTCTGTCAACTATTTTCCTTTCCCATTTCACTTTTCTTACTCCTGTGTTCTCTTCCATTTGATTTTTTTAATAAAATTCAGAGTTAAACCTTTAAGAAGCAGTTTCATGCTGCAAATTGTATGCAAACCATGTAACTTATAATGCCTAAGGTAAACTTCCTACTTTGTTAGAAATATATAAGAAACGCATAAAATTATACGTTATATAAATTGCATAATTGTATATAAATTTGTTTAAAATTTTGCAACTATGTAAACTTAACACTCTGTTATATTTTAAGTTTGTGTGCAGAGTTTACTGCCTTTCAGCCAGGGTCATGGCTAAAAAGCTTATCTTACCCACTCCACCTACTCAGTTAAACAAATAGCAAATAAATGAATAAATTTATAAATAAAATTAAAAATTGTTGCTTATATCAAGAGTACTGTTGAGAATTCAGGAGATTTGTTGCTTTAAGGGATTAAACTTGTAGAACTTTAATTTTAATAAAACAGATCATTTTGCTTTGATGTTGCTCAGTCATGAAATTCAAAGCCTGAGCAGTGAACTGTCAATCATAAAGGCAGGTCTATTATTATGCTTTACTAATCTCAATGACGGTCTGCTTTGAGGACACTAATGATATGCAATATATCTAGATCTGCATTACAGACTAAAGCTTAAAGAGCTGCCTGTTCACATTATCTCACTGGGAAAACCTTTTTATGTTTTGTCTCATCTGCATGAAAGCCACGCTCTGTTGAACCAATAGGTTGCAGTTGTGCATGTACCAACACAGACATTCAGATTTTGTCCAAAAATATGAGAAGTGTAAAGACAATGCTGATATCTTGGTAAAATTTTTGCCTGCAATTTTAAAATTTCAGGCATTAAGGTTTGAGTATATTTCTAAAATATGCTTAGATGTTTTGCTCATATTCATACTTTGTCAGATTTTGCTTACTAAAGTAAATAAATGTAAACCATAGAAGGCTGTATTTTTTTATATTTTAGTACTGGATAACAGGAGCTGTATATTGACTCAGGGATTCAGAAACTGTTCCTGCCAGGCCAGCACTATTTACAGTACAACTGCTACAAACAGCAATACTAATTTTACAAGCATGTCACTAGGCCAGTGTGCACAGCCTTGTGGCTCCATCATATTAGATCGCCTCATGGACAGAGCTAAGTATGAGCAGCAGAGCTAAGCACTGATGGTGCACCAGCACATGTGGTAGTAGTGGCCAGGTCACATGCACAGGTGCCAGTGCTTATCTAATGTATTGCAGTATATGTAAGTATACAGAGCAATGAGAAAAGGAAAACAGCACTGATGGGCATAAGGTGAGTAGAGTTTATAAAATAGCAACAGAGTCCACAGAGATGGACATAAAAAAGTGCAAAGAGAGTTGTGCTACAATGTATGTCAGAAAAGCAGACTGGAGAAAGTGGTATAACAAATCTCAAATATAAAATAATGTGAAATCTAGACAGGAGAGATGAGATACAATGAAGTAATATGATGCACCAACCCTCACCTGTCCTGACAGGATCAGAGTGTGAGCAGTAGACCTGTATGATAGTGTGAACAATGATAGGCCTCAAAGGAACCAAAACCATGATTTTCCTCTGAGATTCTCCATACCAGTACATTAGCAAGGGGAGCCACTGAATGTCTATGAAAAACGTGGGACTAACACACCCATATCAGGGAAATGTAGCATATGTGCAGACTGCAAACTGAACATTGTAAAACAACATACAACTGCTAGGGGATGTGAAACTACTAGCCAATGTATAGACACAGTACAAATAATTACATGAGCATATTGAGCCATTGAAGGAGTCAAAATAAAGACATTAACAGTACTTTATTATAGACTGGCATGCTCTGCAGTACTTAACTCATTCACATGACTGATTAGTGCATGACAAGGATTTTTCTCTGTCTTTGCCACAGGATGTGGATTGCCATTTTTCTGTGGTACTGTGTGGCCATAAATATTATTCTCTCTCAAATGTGATGGAACATATGACAAAAGTTTTTTGTAAGCCTCTTGTGTGCATATGTGTGCCCCTTTATTATTTGACCATATTATAAATTGTAAATATAAGTATAGGACAGAGATGAAAAGGGGAAGCAAGCAGAGGGCAGAACATGAGGTGAGCAGATAAAGAATGAGCAGGATTAAAGTGGGGTTAGAGAATATCTCTTAACATCTCAGCTCAACAATGGTAGATGAATCCATAAATACATTTGGTTAGATAATCTCCAACTCCCTGATATAATTTACAACCTAATGACATGAATATTTTCTTTCCAGACCTTGTAGGAATGCCATAGATAAAAGTATCTTACTGGCTCAGCAAGAATATGGTCTCCCTCTGACTGCTGCAGTGACTAAAAGAAATGTATCCCCGCCATTCTAATCATTTCAAGTGCCATTTGTAGATTCATCACTCTCTCCCTTAGAAATGAACTCCACTGGAAATCATTGGAGAACATAACTGGCTACCTGGGGGACAACATGCTGAATTTCTACTTGCCTCTCAGCTGTTTAGGCTTGTCAATACGATGTATGGCTACAGTCTTTATCTCTACATTTGTGATTATCCAGGTAATCCAACCAGATGAGCGTGAGTGAGTTGAATGGGACACTGTACATCAAGGAAGTGAAGTTGTCCCACATCAGAGATGTCTGTAACTGCACATAACACTCAAGAATAGTATGATCCTCACAGTAGAGTTGGTAATGGTGCTTATGGATACTGCCTTCCCAATAAGCTTGTTGTATTACTAGCTCCCACCAAATGTACATGCTGCCATGGAGGCACAGACTAGTTCCAACAGAGACATGGCAGAGATAGCGAGTGTAATCCAGCTTGTACACAATGGGAGTGCATGACCTGTATGTGTGATTTATTGGCTAGACTACAGCACACCTTGGACCATGCAGTGCCTTTGCTGGGTTATCTGTCTGAGCGAGGGAGTTTCCACATGGACTATCAGCTGCTACGTCTATAAAGTTAAGCCAACATGGTCTTGCACAAGGGAGATCCTACTACTACAGTGCTAACTGTTCCACGTCAACATCGATTGTGGTGTTGTCCATGAGCATGAGAGGCTCTTTTAGGGGAAATGGTCATCATCATGCTGACACATCTGCTAGTGGATGCCGATCTAGGTCACACATTACACCAGCATTGAGCCACTGTCATGATACAGCACAACTCCTGGCAGAGACATCTCTTGTAGGCTGGTGCATGAATGGGAAGCTGAAGCCTCTGTCCTACATGCCCTTGACCTGTCCAATAAGCCAAATCTTGGTGCAGCCCCACATGGTGAGGCTGTGCCCATGCATTCACAAATACACACACACACACACACACACACACACACACACACACACACACACACACACACACACACACACACACACACATGCACACACACTTCCACCGCAGTCCCCAGCACATTAGGCACTTACCCTAGCTCTTTGACATGTCAGCACCCCTTCCCAAGCAGGTTCTCACAGTACACAAAAATGTCCTTTTTGTTTTGCTACACCTGCAGACTCACATTCATACCCTCCATGTGAAAGGCACCCACTCCTGTACTCCCTTGTCCACCTATGCAAATGCTAATAACTGCACTCTATCCTTTGTACAATGTTACTTGCATTGCCTATGTCTAATGCGTAGCATGGCCAGTGTATGGTGTTTTTGCATGTGTCATTTTTACTGCATATATCTCTATCTATGTAACTATCTGCCTAGCTGTTAAATAGTTATGCTGTATAGTGAGCTGCCTCTTTGCTAGTGCCACAGCATACTGTGCCCCTCTATGTTTGTTTTTTCCCTGCTGCTGATTCCTCCTCTTACTCCTCATCTGTCTGAGCTGCCGTTGCCTGTGGTGCTGTGAACTGCAGTCCCAGCAAGAGGCCACCTTGCTGTGACTGCTTCCCATGTATGATATCATGTAACAAACCATACACAATCAGCTGTTTTGCACACATTATTTGGGATATACCGCAGGGCACCACTGTATGGATCCAGATAGTGAAAGCATGACTTCAGCAATCTGAACAAATGTTCTATAATTTGTCTTGTTTGTGATAGTGTACAGTTGTATCCCTGGTTAGTTTGACAGTGTAGAATTCGGATAGGTGTCATGAGCCAGGGTTGTAAGGTATATTCAACATCACCAACAATATGGCACTATGGGAATCAAGCCTTGCAAACCACTGATAAAGGTCACAGGTGTGCCATATGTGTGAGATAAAAAAACTCTTGTTTAGCCTGCACACACATTGCAGATGACACTCTGTGCATTACACAGCACCAGGCAGTTGATGGAGTGATACCCTTTGCAGTTCCCATACCTCCTTCCCGGGTCACCAGATGAGGGTTTTATTTCAATGTGGATACAGTTTGTGGCACCCAGAACCTCAATAAAATTGGCTAAATTGTATAACTGCTAAACGCTGCTTGCTGTAGTGGGGTACATGTAAGCCACATATGAGGAACTGATAGATTATTCTCAAGGCAGATGTCTGAGATTCTCCCACTGTGTCCCCAGTAGGATTCTGAAATGTCCCTGTAGCTAGTATGCATCAAGCCACACATACTTTAGTATTCACTGCGAGAGGTACTCCAGTAACTCCCAGGGATGAGGCTGAGACATGGCCAGTATCTCCTGCATGGTGTCTTTATCTGCATGGTACCACTCCACTATGTTGATGTCATGGAGGACATGAAATGCAAAGCACAGGCAGATGAGCCAGCATCCCCAGGTGTGATATAATGCACCATCAGCTCCAGCAGCTGCTATGTGACCCTCTTGCAGATATGTATTTAGAATAGCTGTGACAACAACTAACACTGTACAGTGCTTTAGATGAACTGAACACACATAGCTCTCAACCTTCCATCTCCAAAATGAGGAACACTCGCCTTCATAATGTGGTACAAATGGGCAAAATGTGGAACACATACTAATGGCTTACTAACAACTTCAACCAGGAAGGTCATAGGATGGTTAAGATATGCTGGTTTTACTTATAAAGGAGATCCTTTAATGAATTTATATGATTAATTTCTATTTACCATGGATTTCACTTAAAAAAATTCCTAACACTGAATGTGTGACAGAGTCTTTCAATGTGGAACTTTGAAGAACTTTGAAGAACATGAACTTTATAAGACCCCAAATGAGGTACGTTCCTCGTAATGAGGTACACTTGAGAGGTATGTGAACACAAGCATATGGTTGTTTACAAAACTAAAGTGAAAGCAGAATCTCTGCATGTTGCTGGGTATTCTGAATCGCACAATCCCCGTAACTGGCCACACATCATGCAGAGTCACTTTGCCTGATGAAATGAAGTTTCTGTATCTAAGCCTAGGTTCTTATTTCTGACAATGAAAGAAGTGATATTTTTGATGCCATGTTCTCTGTCACGTACATTGCAGGAGAGACCGTTATACAGCAGGGTAAGATGCATAAATTCTTTAATTGCAAGTGCAGCAAAAGAGTTAAATGTGTGGAAATCTAGAACGAATTTCATCGTGGTTTCCTTTTTTTAGTATTTTATCTTCTAAAAGGTTAACTAGACCCACATTAAAAGTGAACATTTCCACTGTAAGGTACACTTAATTTCCAGCCCAAGGTGTATTCCGGGGTACCTTCATGTTTATTAGCTTTAGCCGTCACTAGCAGTCACTCCACTGTGTCTTTAGAAGACTGAGCTCCTTAACCATGAACTTCGGTTTTGGTAATGCTTGCATGAGGATTGTCTTTCTTATTAAAGTTGCTAAATTATTTGTTGTTTAAGTTTAATGTTCAAAATGTAAAACCATTGGAGTAAAATATTTTGAGCCCTGTGGGAAAGGAAAAGCCTGTCAACTAAGAATTGTGCTAAAGTTTTCATGTTAAGCATAATTTTTGTTGAAACTTGCATATGTGTAACAAATTATGTCAAACCCAGAGCTGATGGACATGCTCCACTTAAAGAAACCCCAATCCCTCCGAGCTACATGCTCTAGGGACCTAAACCTTGTCACCACAATAAACAGAACATGCTGGAGGGATAGATTCCTGTCCCAGAGAATTCCCATACTCTGGATCAGACTACCTATCTATGTGAAACAAAGATCCTCATTAGCACTCTTCAAGAAAAATCTTGATGACTGGATGGGAAATGGGAAATTCACCCCGGGGATCACTTCTGTGGCTCTGCTCGACAGGGGCACAGGAAAATAATTTTCTTGGGTGGCGAAAGCCAGGGTACATTTTTTGGCTAGGCTTGTATGGGCCCTAGGGCCGATAGCCTAGTACCTACCTATGAACCTGTGAACCTATAGGCATGACCTCCAAAGGCTATAATGAGTGATATCATAGTACTAAATACAGAGCAATGTCAATCTCCATCTAGAAAATACAAGGACTATAAAATATTAATTGGCAAATGACTGTAACAAATTTTGTAGTCACAAGAATTCTCATTATTCCCGCTAATCATGTAAGCTATGTTTTCTAATCATAAGCTACTAAACAGACATCACAACAGGGACAACAATTATTGAAAATTTTTGTTTCAGAGATAGTACTTTTTCCTCAGAAAATAAGGGCATTCTGAGAATGACTCCTGCCACAGTTGTAGCTAAGGCAATGTGAAATAGATGAGTAGCCATGGTGCAGTTTGTTAGGGAGTGCAATCAGAACTGTGGAAGGGTAGCAATTCCTGTTTCTAAGTCAGTGGTGTAATTGTGATATTGCGGTTGTTAGCAGCTAGGTGTGACAGTGTATCAGAGCCCACAACTGCAAAGCAGTATCAGTCATAATTTAAATGGTTGGGATTGAGATTGGGGTATTTTCAATATTTGTGTGTTAGGACCTGTTGCAAGGAGCTAGCATAAATCTTTCCTAGAATTTCTGAAAAAGTGTTTTAGAAAGTGTAGCAAAATAAACTAGAATTATACAGAAATCTAATAGTAACAGCAACTCTTTCTGTAGGAATGACAATTCTTTCCTAATCCTTACCAATGTTTTATTTTTGCCCTCTTCACTGATTGGTAGGGCACAGCACAAACTGACCTATCTACATCTTTGATGGTTGCATGAAGCTCCGATATGTATGTGAAAGACTTATTTATTGAAAGGTTAATATTAGCAGGAGTCAGTCCCTGTTAGTGGAGCAATAAGGGACAACCTACAGAGGGAGATAATGCATTTGGGTTTGAGAAGCAAAATACACCTGAAGAATTATAGAATTATTACAGATGTTGAAGAAATGTTTTAAGCTACATTGTATTTTACTTGAATGAGGAAATCATAAGAAGCTGGGGACTCTGCACCACAGGACATAGCTAAAGGTAATGATTACATCATGAGATTACAAGGAAAAAATGACACGTATATTAATGATGAAAGTATTCCATTTGTTTAGAAATATCGAAGTTGTATACAGGAAGACATGAATGCCAAGACACAGATGACAAAGTATACAGCATCTAGGATTAATAACTTGAGTACCAGAAATAATGGCTATTAAGATCTGTATGCAATGCCATGCTTTGCATTGCTGTCTCTTCCGACATTTATGTTATCATGATCATATGTGAAGGATGTGTCCTGGATAGTATCACTGCATCTAAACTGTGGGCATTGATAATGACTATGTTAAGTCTGATTTTATCTATAGGATCATAAGATCATAGGATCATAGGAGGTTACTAGGCTATCAACCCAGAGGTCATTTCTTTTTTTTTATTGCATTTTTTCTTATTATTTTAATACAAGAAAAGAATATCACAGAAAAATATAAGAACAGGTACTAGGAATATCAAGTTGCAGTAACCCTAATAAAGTATATATAACATGAACCATCAGTGTTAAACTAACAATATGCAAAATTAATTAACAATCAAGCTGTTCATATTGAGCTATAATACAGAAAACTACACAGAGATAATATACAACATATTGAAATCTGACATTAAAACACTTGCATCAAGAGACCCAGAGGTAATTTCAAGCATACCAATTTCATCCCAATGTAATTTTTATTTATTTATTTATTTATTTTCAGTTTGATTACCGGGGAAGTCCACTGGGCCAGAACGTGCCCATTTTCAGTGGAGGCCCAGGGAGAAAAGCTCCATAAGCAATATGAATACAATAAAGGTAACATAATGTTAAAGGTAAAAATACATGTATAAATTCATACAGTCAGGAAAAGCAAATGCATAAAATGTACATCATAAACACAATTAAAGACAATAGATAACACAGTTTATAGGTATTTCCATTCAGAGCCGCAAGTTTCAACTGTCTGTAATATAAGGATCTGAGTTTACTAGATATTTACATTATTTACATACTTGGAGTCAGGAGAGAGAAATTGCTTAATCCGAGAAAGTTAGCTTAAGTTTGTTTTAGGAGAATAGAAAATAATAGTTTAAGGGTAGCGTGGAGCAAGGAGCATAGGGGGCTCAATGGGGAAATTCCCTTGAACTTATGTAGGGTGAAAACAGGAACATTTACGTTTAGAAGACAGGTAAGAGAAAAGCTGGGTCTTGAAGGATTCTGAGTTAGGTATAGTCCTAAGTGAAGGAAGGAGAGTCTACTACCAATGATAGTCTAGTCAATACCCAGGACTGCATTTAGTAATGACTCCCCATGTCCAGGAGGGTTGTGGGCACTATCCCCTGTAAGAATTTATGATGCCCCAACCACCCTTCCAGGTTCCTTTTGAACAGTGTCATAGAGGTGCTCTGCTTAACATGAATTAGTAGTCTATTTCAAAGACACATCAGTTGCTGGGAGACAAATCTATTCCTCCAGCATGTCCTGTTGAAGTCACAGGCCATATTTAGGTCCATGGAATGGGTGGCTCTAGTCCCACTTGATTTATGGATGTGTAACAAATTCATTAGGTTTGGGTCTGAGATTGCTCTGTAAGCCAGGCATAAGTGTCCCCTAAGAGGTCAATACTATACTGAGTATAATGACAGGGACTTTAGCCAGTCTGTGTGAGTCAGGTGTTGCAGTTCCTTTATCTTCTTTGTCAGAAACTTCTGAGGTCTCTCCAATTGCTCCAGGTGCTTTGTATGATACATGCCAAAAGGGGTGTATACTCAATTATGGGCCTGATTAGTGAAGAGTAAAGAGGGGTTATAACCTCCTTTGCTCTAGAGGGAATGCCTTTGCTAATCAAATGTGCTATGTAGAAAGCCTTCCTTACTACAGTAGACAGATGGTGGTCAATGTTCAGGTTGCAGTGTACTTGTGATCCCAGATCCCTTACCACCTCATAGGTACATGGGATATTGTTGTTAATTTGATAGTGTAAAGTGACATTGTTTTTACCAAAGGGGAATGATGATGCATTTCTTTGCATTTAGTTTGAGACTTTGACTAAGACACCAGTCATTGGTGTGCATAAGACCCTCCTGAAGTATACTGATATCATTTGGGGATTCAATAATTGCACTCAGGTTGCAGTCATTTGCCACCCTTTAGTTTTGGCCTGAACTTCTGAGAAGTATATACCAAACAGTAGGGGGCCCAGCACTAACCCTTGTGGCACTCTGCTGGTGATAGGTCTGTTAGTTGATGTGGAGTCACCCACTTTGATAGTGTGTGACCGCTTTTTGAGACAGTCGACAACACATCTAGCAGTAAAGGGGGTTACATTCAGTTTGATAAGTTTGTCTGTAATGCCTGAGTGTGGGAGTATGTTGAAGGCCATGGCCAAGTTGAGGTATGTTGTGAACACAGATTTACCCTTGTCAATGGCTAGGTTACATTTTTGAAGCAATCCACCAGATTTAACAGGCAAGTTTGCCCTTGACAAAGCCAAATTGGGTCATATCCAGGGTTTGGAGATTGCCTGTGGGTTTATTTATGAGGTCCAGGATGAGATGTTTCATGACCTTACAGATGAGGCTGGTCAGACATATGGGTCGATAATTCCATGGGTCTAGTGCTAAGCCACCCTTGTGGAAGTGAATAACTGTTGCTATTTTCCATTCCACAAAAACATAGCCTGTGGTTACGCTGTGATTGAATAGGGTACTTAATGGTGATGCTAGTTCATGTTCTTATTTGTTTAGAAAACAGCCTGGGATGCTGTCTGGCCCCATAAAAGCTGTGATTTTTTTTGCCTTAGACAAGGCTTTACTGACCTGCTCTTTGGATATGTAGGGTGGGGGGGGGGGCATGGGGCAATGTTTGTGATAAATTTAGAGGGGATAAGGGAGTAAAATGTCTTAGTGATGTTTTTGATGAATCACACTTGGGAATTATATCAAGCAGATGTTTGTAATTGTGAAACGTCTTTGAAAGGTGGTCAGAGATAATATGGAAGGAAGGTTAGAGGTAGCCATTTGTGTGTAGTATTACACAAATGTTAAGTGAATGGAAAATGGTGTTTAGTGTGTGTATATGTATTTGTGTGTATTTATTCTTGAACTGCAATGGCATTGAACATTAAATATGACACCAGCCAGGATGAAATGTTTGCTGGGATATGAGAGTATGCATCAAAGATTTCAGAAGATTATCAGGAAGGCTGTGACTATCATAGGTGGCAAGTATGAACACCCTAACATTCTGGAGGGAGTTTAAAGAGAGGTATGCTGAAAGGCTGATAGGGCAAAAAGTCAATGGAAAGGAAACATCAATCCTAGACGTCTCATGGAAGCAGAGCAATTTTAATTTGAACAAATTTGTATGTAATACAAGCAGGGATAAATTAAAATAATGTCTTGGACTCCGAAGCTAGAACTAACAATAACAATATACATTACCATAATACAAATGACAGGATTACATTTCCACTGAGTGTATGTATTTGATCCCACGTTTACTTAACTTCCTTATTACTCGCAGAGGAATTCAACAGTGACAAATCTACAGAATTCTTTAGAAAATTACTAAAGTATATTTCCCAGAGAGCTAGTAAGTGGAAGGAATGAAGAGCCAGAATATAAAAGAACATATTCAGATGCACTTTTCTGTAAAACACTTTAGCAAAATTTTAGGATTCAAAGCTTGCATATGCAGGCATAAGTAGAATTATGCAAATCTCTCTGAATAATACCTGATCATCCATCACAGTGATTTGCATTATGCAAGTAACCATGAAGGCCAGACAATTAAAACTCAGCAGGACATGCATTTACCTTATAGAAAACCCGTTTGCATTTGCTCTTGTGCAATCTGAAGAAAAGTTTCAGAAATATTTTTTATATTTTGGAGATTTTGAGTACAAAGGCAGTCACAAGGGAAAATGTGAACAGCTTTTACTGTACTTAAAGTACGCACATGAAGTATAATAGCTTCATTACATTGCAACAGTAAACACAGAACTTATCTAGATCAATGTTTGGGTAATTTTTATTTCAGAGAAAGAGTGATGAATCATTCTGTCACATTTTACAACAATGCTTTCTCTGCTTAAAACAGTGCTTAATCACACTACTGGGTGTTATATATACATACCTTTTGAAGGAACAAGAATTCTAAACAGTAGCTTTTTTAGTTGCATTAGATCCATGGAATGATCCAAATTTGACAGTAACATTACTGCTTTTACTTCAATGTATTAAATAATGTGCACCAAAATGTTGCCCAGATTTTCAGACGAGGCATGCAAACAGAAGGAATAAATGACTAAATGCTGCAAATTATATTTTATAGAAGAAATATGTCATATACGTATACGTATATGTATACATACATACATTATATAACTATTCCATAACTCAAACAGGAGAAGAGAAATGCGATATAGACAAGTTACAGAACTGAAACATTATGGAGTAAGGACATTGAGTATAATTTGATTGGTTTATGAAAGCATGTATCATAGACTTGCATACTGTGAAATAAAATGTTAGCTTACCATTGGCCCATTTGGAAATGTAAAAATAAAATGATGAAATGCTTTGGATAAGGGCCTCAGTTTATCTTTAAAGACTGCTAAACCTTTAGGATACCTGACTATAACCTAATAAAATAAGTCATTTCCATTTCAGCACAAGTTAGTGTGTGGGAAATATATCTGGAAAACTCATCTAACATAATTAATATAATTAAGCACTATGAGTCAGAACGTTAGCCCAAAATATACTTTTAAAACTATGTCCTTGGTTTACTGTACAATATGAACTTATGGGGAAGTTTGCATGAAGGAAAAAATATTAATGCTGGGATTAATGCATAGTGATGCAGCAGCACAACTTGCATTATGCTGATTTGTTGAATTGTATCTCAGAGCCATTTTGGGCTTCATAGCCATGCACTTTCCTACTTGTGCAACATCTTATACGACCATAGGAACCTAGGAGATTACTAGGCTATCGATCCAGAGTTTATATTAAACCTAACCATTTCAAACCAGTGCAATACCATAGAGGTGCTACTCAATACCCAAGATTGCATTTAGTGATGACTGCCCATGCCCACGAGGGTTGTGGGCACTATCCCTGGTAAGAATTTATGATGCCCCATTTATTCATCCAGATTCCTTTTGAACAGTGTCATAGAGGTGCTCTGTTTTACATGAACTGGTGGCCTATTCAAAAGATATGACATTTGCTGGGAGATAAATCTGTCTCTCCAGCATGTCGTATTTAAGTCGCAGGCCATATTTAAGTCTTTGGAATGGGTAGCCCTAGACTCAATTGATTTACTGATATGCAGTAAGTTCATTATGTTAGCATCCTGGGTTGCTCTGTAAGTTAAGCATAAGTCTCCCCTAAGAAGTATATATTACATGGAGTATAATGACTGGGATTTTAGTTGGGCCATGTAAAGTATGTGCTGGAGACACTTGTTCTTCTTTGTTAGAAACCTCTGAGGTATCTCTAATTGCTGTAGGGGAATTATACTTAATTATACCATGATCTGATTGGCCTTATACTAATGGAAAAGGTCCGAAGGGCAGTAAACAGGCGCCATTATTTAAGAAAAGTAACAGTTTCTTTTCTTAAATAATTAATAGCAATAACCCGGCCTTGGGTGGGGCCATGCGGTTGTACCCGCGGTTGGCTTTGTTTTAAGCCTCTTAAGCCGCAACCGTGCGACCATACCACGTGGGGAATTATACTTAATTATGGCCCAGATGAGTGTCGAGTAGAGAGGGTTATAATTTATTTTGCTCTCCAGGTGATACTTTTCCTAATCAAGTGATCTATGTGGAAAGCTTTCCTTACAATGGTAAACACGTGGTGACTGACGTCAAGTTCAAGATCAAACTGTGATCCCAGGTCCCTTATCACTTCATGGGTACTTAGGGTATTGTTATTGATTTGACAGTGTGAAGGGACATTGTTTGTGTTGAAGGGAATGATGATGCATTTCTTTGCATTCAGTTTGAGACCATGACTAATACACCAGTTGTTGGTCTGTGTGAGACCCTCTTGGAGTATATTGACATCATTTGGGGATTCAGTGATTGCACCTAGTTTGCAGTTGTCTACAAACTTGGTCATCTACAACCCTTTAGTTTTGACCTGAACTTCTGAGAAGTATATAATAAACAGTAGGGGGCCCAGCACTAACCCCTGTGTCACCCTGCTGGTAACATGTCTGCTAGTTTATCTGGAGTCACCCACTTTGAGTGTGTGTCTGGTTTGTGAGCCAGTTAGCAACCCATCTTACAATGGAGGGGGTTACATTCAGTTTGCAAAGTTTATTGGAAATGCCTGAATGTGGGATTGTATCGAAAGCCTTTGCTAAGTCAAGGTATGCTGTGTGCATAGGTTTGCCCTCATCAATGACCTTGGTCTCATTTTCAAAGAAATCCACCATATTTAACAGTCAGGATCTGCCCCTTCAAGGTTTGGAGTTCACCTATGTTTTTATTTATGAGGTGCATAATGATACATTCCATGGCCTTACAGATCATGCTGATCAGATATATGAGTCTGTAATTCCCCAGGTCTGTTGTTAGGCCACCTTTGTGGAGAGGAATAACTGTAGCTGTTCTTCATTTAGTAGGAACAAAGCCTGTGGTTAGGCCATGACTGAAAAGGGTATTTAGTGGCGATGCTAGTTCATGTTTTAGCCTGCTTAGAAGATAGCCTGTGATGTCATCTGGTCCCAAAGAGGCCATCTTCATTACCTTGGACAGGGCTTTGAAGACCTGCTCTTCACATATGAAAGGTGGGAAGGGGGGTTTGGGGAGAGGGGTTGTTGTAAGTCAGGAGGGGATAAGGCAGTGAAGTTTTCACCAAACATATCTGCTAGCAGGTTTGCTATCTTTGTGAGGTCAGAGTATCTGTGTGATACTGTGGGCCACCAGTTCTCCACATACTTGGGTCCTCCCCTTTGGGTTGTGTACATAGCTGTAAAAAGCCTTATGGTTATACTTGGCCGTACTTGCAATTTGTATAGCTATAAATTGCTCAGCTGTGTAGTCCTGTGTAGTCCTGCACTGCTCATTAGAATGCCTTACCAGCCTGCTTTACTGAGTAGTGAAGGTCCTGTGGACAACACACACGCTCAGACTCCCACACACTCACACACATACACACAAAGACATGCCAGTCATATCTTCATACATGGATTCACATGTGTCTACATATGCACAAACTGCACACACGCACACACACACACACACACACACACACACACACACACACACACACACACACACACACACACACACACACACACACACACACACACACACACACACACACACACACACACACACACACACTTTTACTGACATTTCAGATTATAGATCAGTTGTAACTGTAAACAAGAAATGTAAGAGGTCATTTTCATTTCGATTTATCCATACACTAACCATTTTACTGAATAAACAGATCTTGACAAAAAAGAAGATCTAGTATGAAGCATTTCAAGTTGATTCATGTATTTCCAGATACATACACACCACACACACAATCCTGTCGACTCCAAAATGTAAACGTGTAGCTTGTGTTCACAGGTTTGAGCGGTGATGTTTTGAATTGGATTGTACTACAGTGGGGATAGGGAAAATTACCTTTTTCCTCACTGTAGTATGATCCTGGAGTTAGAATATATAATTAGCAGGAGGTGTGGAGGGCACAGCCCCCACATGAGAGGTGCATGGGAGGTTGCCCCCTACAAAACAGTAGAAATATGTATGCTTTTAAAATGGTGTATTTTTTGGTTGGTGAGCAGTCTATTTACTGTTGAATTGACATTCTGAGCAGTCAGGTTGATGCTGTTCCAGTTAAGGGATGTGAACATTCATGGTTAGGGCTTTCAATATTTTGATACTAAACCAGATCTTTCTGTATATCTATCTATCTATCTATCTATATATATATATATATATATATATATATATATATATATATATATATATATATATATATATATATATATATATATATATATGGATTCACTTTATAACCTCGAAATACTGAAATATTGAATTTCAGTATCTCGAGACTATAAAACCGAATCCACAAAACACCGACACAAAAAACCCCGCAAAATTCACAATATTGAAAACACCGCACACACTATACCACACATACACCACAACACCCACATCACAACATAAACAAACAAAACTACACACATACACAACTCATACACACATAAGCAGGGGGCAAGCCCCCCTGCACCCCCCATGTGGGGGGCTGCGCCCCCACACCCCCTACTTATATATACTAACTCCGAGATCGCACAAACACATAACAAAAGCCAAATCACACACACACATTCTCCGACCCCTCACACACACATCAAACACATCAGCATACTCACATACACTCTAACTCCCACTCAAAACCCTTAGAAAACACTTACCTGACAAAACACCTACATCCACACATGTCACCGCGCACCATCAAAACACAATCCCGGACATTACGCAGCATAAGGGCATAACAGCGAATTTGACATATATTCAAGTTCGCGATTATGACCTTTCGCTATTTTTAACATTTGGCTTTATAGTCCCGAGATACTGAAATTCGACATTTCAGTAATTCGAGGTTATAAAGTGTTTCCAGATATATATATATATATATATATATATATATATATATATATATATATATATATATATATATACATACACATACACCCAGATGCATGCATACACACACACACACACACACACACACACACACACACACACACACACACACACACACACACACACACACACAGACTCTTCTCCCTCTGGTGAGTTTAGACATTTGTGTCATGACCAAGACTTAGTTTAAAGATATAGAGAGTGCTCTGGCAGTGCAAAGCTGCAGTCCCTTCCATACATTTAGACCAACAACAGCACATACTTATTCAGTAGTATTTATTTGGGTTCATAGTTTCATAGTTTCATAGTTTCATAGTATAGTACTAGGCTATCTGCCCTGGGACATTTGTAAGCCTAGCCATAGTGATGTGGCTTTTGCCACCCCATGAAATGGTACAAAAATGTACAGAATAAATCTAGAATACTGTGCCTCTGTCTAGTAGTGACACAATGAAGGTCCCCTTATATAATAGAATTAGTTTACTGTGCCCCTGTCTAGCAGTGACCCAGATGTGACCCCTGGGGTAAATTTTCGATCTCCCATCCACTCATCAAGATTTCTCTTGAAGAGAGTCAGTGAGGGGCTCTGCCTAATACGAACTGGGATCCTATTCCAAAGCATGGGAAGCCTTTGGGTTATGAATCTATCCCTCCAGCATGTCCTATTCATACTTGTGCCAAGGTTTAAGTCTTTAGCTCTCGTGGTCCTGATGGATTTGGTTTTTTTGAGGTGGAGCATGTCCATCAAATCCTGATTGGACATGGCCTTGTACGTCAGGCAGAGATCACCCCTGAGCAGGCGGTATGCCACTGAATAGAGCTGAAGTTTCTTTAGTCTGGCAGAATAAGACATATGTTGGAGACCCTTGATCCTTTTGGTGAGGTACTTCTGTGGTCTCTCCAGCTGTTGCAAGTGCCGGGTGAGGTACATACCAAATGGGGCATTGTACTCAATCATGGGTCTGATGAGGGAGGAATATAAGGGTACAATGACATCCTTGGATCTGGATGTGAATCCCTTCATGATGAGGTTTGCAAGGTAGAATGTTTTTCTAACCACTTTGGCAACGTGGGTGTCAAATGAGAGGTCGCTGTCTACTTGGGTCCCCAGGTCTCTCATTACTTTTTCCGTACTCAGTGGGTTGCTGTCTATGTGATAATTTGTGGGCACTTTGTGTTTTCCAAAAGGAATGACTATACATTTTTTGGCATTTAGTTTAAGGCCATGACTACGGCACCAGTTGTCCGTTTCAGTGAGGCCTTTTTGTAAGATGTGTGTGTCAGCTGGTGTATTGACTATGGCGCCTAGTTTGCAGTCATCTGCGAACTTTGTCAGCCACAGCCCTCCCATGTTTGCTTTAACATCTGAGAAATAAATGCCGAACAAGAGGGGTCCCAGGACAGATCCCAGTGGGACACCACTTGTGACTGGCTTTGAGTCTGACATTGCTCCAGTGATTTTAACTTTATAGGTTCTGTCCTTTAGCCAGTTTGCAACCCATCTAGTGACATAGGCATTTACTTTTAAGCTGTTTAGCTTATCTATGATGCCTGAGTGGGGTATTGTGTCGAAGGCCTTAGCCAAGTCCGGGTATGCTGTATGGACTGCTTTGCCCTCATCAATGGCTCTAGTGACTGTTTTGAAAAAGTCAACCAGGTTTAAAAGGCAGGATCTGCCCTTCACAAAGCCGAACTGGGTGGGGTCAAGTGTCTGTAGGTCCCGCATGTCTCTGTTTATGAGTTCCATAATGATTCTTTCCATAGCTTTGCAGACCAGGCTAGTTAAGCTTATGGGGCAGTAATTTCCAGGGTCTGTAGAGGCACCCCCCTTGTGGAGTGGGACCACTGTTGCTGTACGCCAGTGTACAGGTACATAACCCGCAGTAAGGCTAAGATTAAATAGCATTTTTATGTGTGGGTTTAGCTCCTCTTGGAGTTCTCGTAACACGCACCCCGGGATACCGTCATGTCCCATTGATGCTGCGTTTTTTGCTTTGTTTAGGGCGGTTCTCACTTGGACATCTGAGATGACAGGGAGATTACATTCAGCTGGGATAAGTATTTCTTCTTTTGGGGGTGAAGGAGGCGAGAAGTTTGCACTGAACCTGTCAGCCAGAATGTTAGCAATATCTGTGGGTTCAGTGTATTTTTTGTTGTTGTGAACCAACTCAGAGCATATCTGAGGGTTTCTGCCCAGGTTTCTAACATAGCTGAAGAAGGCTTTGTGGTTATCTTTAATGTCCTTAGCTATTTTTCTCTCAAAGTTTGCCTTGGATGTTTTTATGAGAGAACATAGTTTTCTGCTAATGTTGATCAGAGACGTCTTCCCTTCATGGGATTTCGCTCTGACGTGCAGTAGCTTCCTTCTTTTGTTATACAATTTGTTTATGGCTGTGGTCCACCAGACAGGATGCTTACATTTGGTGGAGAGGTACTTGGATTTGTTTGGGATTGCATGATCCATGCATTCCTGGATATGTCCATAGAAAGCATTTGTGAAGGATTCGGCATTGCGGGATGTGGTATCTACTGGCACAGTGGGCTTAAAGGATACCATCTCCTTCTTAAGAAGAGTGAAGTCTGCTTTTGAGAAGTTTTTCACTGTGGTCTTTTGTGCTGGGGGTGGAGGTGGGATATGTATATCCAGGGTGATTAGTTTGTGGTCAGATCTCACTAGTGAGGGGTATACTTCCGGTGTGGAGCATTTTGTCCCCATGTTTGTGATGATCAGGTCTAGTATATTTTCTCCCCTAGTGGGAGAGGTGACTAGTTGTTCCAGTGCATTTGAATTTATGAATTCCAGGAACCTTTGAGCTAGGGTATTAGGGCTAGAATAATGTACCCAATCTATGTTTGGGTAGTTGAAGTCTATAAGGTAAAGCTGTCCTACTTCCCTGCACTGAATTACTAAGCTGCACTTCTCTATCTGTAAGCATACATGTACACATTTTCATCACCACTCTTTTGGATCACTTATACACTGTGGAGTGTAGGGCCTCCATACTATGCACAGTAAGGATGCAGTGCAGTGCAGATGGCTATGTATGGGTCACTTTACAAAGGTTTTATCATCAACTACTTAATTTGCCTGCAGCAATCAAACACTCACTACCTAGTAAAGCCATTCTCTGTGACCTGGGTTTAAATAGCAACTGTCGGAACATGTTGCTACCTTCATGCATTTAAATTTGTGGGTGTTGTGATTTTGCAACCCCCCCCCCATCATTATGAAGTAATGGATTGCTACATGCTTTTGCCAGTGATGCGTGGGGACCCTTAACATTTTTAATCTCATTTAGAAGGCACAATTTCAGTTGAAGCACTTCTATTGATTTTGTTATGTTTTACATCAACAGAGCTATAGCAGGGGGATAACAAGAGGGGGTGCTGCTCTGGGCCCATGCAGTTAGGGGACAAGATTGGCATTTTAATATAAACACTGAGCAGCTCTTGATCTGCCTCCAACATAGCACTGCCTGTACTGTGAAAGCTTTCCAGAAGCCAGGATTCCTGATTAGGAAAGCAGCTGCAGCTGTTTGAAGGTAAAGAAAGGACATTTCCGTGAGTTTTCTGAACTATAGCAAGAACTGGTTACAGTTTATGAAATCTTTGAAACTGTAGGAAGGAGCAAGGTACTACAGCAAGGCTGCAGCAAGGCGTTCCTTCAACAGTTCATGACTGGCATTTTTTCAACCAAGTTTGAGGACATCTGTTTGTTTGGTAGTCCCCATCTCGCCTGAAGAGGGTACTAGAAGGTGGACTGCCCAGAGTGGCTGACAACTTACTTACATCTCTGTTCTTTAGATACAACATTCAACCTTTTATTTCAGAAACAGTAAGTAGAGGCAACTGCTTGCTTCCAGTTATTGATGTTTCATATTGACTGGATGCTTCTTCCAAATCCATGCAGTCCTTAATATACTACAGCAACTTCTGGGCTTCTAATAAATGTGTGATGCATGTCATTTTTCGTCTTGTCATTCAGATTTTGATTCATGAATCAGCGGAACACACAATAAATTTGTGTGACATTTAAATTTTAGTTTTACATGTAAAACAATGCGGAGTGTATATGAGTTACACAGCTGGCACCCTTCAAAAGAAGAATATGTACAAGTTCCAAATGCTTTTAAGCACTTTGTCAACATAATCAAGAATGTTGAACCCTGCATGCTCTTACTTGTGATGTTCTTTTCTCCCGGCTTTAAAGTATTTATCTCTGCACTACTACACATGCTTTTGAGTCAAAATAAATATTTTCAAACTTCATGACACTTTAAAAAACATGGTTGTTAGCCTTTAAAAAAGAAAAAAAATTATGGAGAATGATGTTATTACTGTAGTCTGCTTATTTAGTGGTTATTTATTTTAAATCTTGATAAAGGACTGCAGGTGTTTGAAAGCACTTCTATGTTGTTCATGTTTCTGTTGTCTTGTGGGAACTGTAATAAATCAGAAACTGCACTATCGCCAATGGTTTATTTTATTCAATACTGCACAATTTTTTTCGGGGCGACTTAAGATGAACCATCCGAACTATATCTATATCTCTTAATCTATACATAAATCTGTATCTATCTGTCTGTATATCTATCAATCTATCTATCTCTGCATCTGTCCATTATCTATATCCATAGTTATACAACTGTCTATCTATCTATCTATCTATCTATCTATCTATCTATCTATCTATCTATCTATCTATCTATATTTATGTATATCCCACATTACTTGAAGATGTAGTGGTGCTGCGTAGCGTTGTCACCTCAAAGCAAGACGTTGTCCCATTCGATTCTCAGCTAGAGCGTCTTCTGTGTGGAGGCATGCGTGAATGGGAGTGCCTTCGTGGAAGGTTGTGCGTCAGGGCTGGTAACTCAGCATGTAAAAATCCACTACCAAACATTAGCGGACCGGAGTTCCGCTGTGGCGACCCCTAACCGGGATAAGCCAAAAGACACAACAACTTGAAGAAGCTGATGTAACAAAAATTTGACTTGCTGATCATACAATCTATATAAAATACCATTTTTTCTGGGGAGAAAAGATCCCTATGTCCATACACTCTCATCTCTACATATACTACCTCGGTCATTGGACAACAGTGTATGTTAGGGAAAATTCAGCTTCAGTCTGCTCCACAGTTTCATGGTCATAGACCTCTATTATCCCTTACACACTGTGTACCCCACCAACCACCCTAAATCTCCCAACACACCCTAAAAGGGAAACTAAAGTAATCCCAAAATTCCCTTAACAATACATGATGCAGGTTTTTTATTTAAAAGGCCAGACATAGAAATGTGGAAAACTGATAATGTTTCAGAGCTGATGAAAAAAAATCAAAGCTTCTGGGTGATTTTATATATATATATATATATATATATATATATATATATATATATATATATATATATATATGTATATATATATATATATATATATATATATATATAGTATGCATGTATGTATATTTATATATATATATATATATATATATATATATATATATATATATATTTATATATATGTGTGTGTGTGTGTGTGTGTGTGTGTGTGCATATATATATATATATATATATATATATATATATATATATATATATATATATATATATATATATATATATATATATATATATATAGCGGAATTTAACTTTCACTGAAAGTCAAATTCACGCTCACACATACCCGAAATTGCTGTTCATCGAAGCAGCAATTTCAGCTATGTGTGAGTGGTGTGCCAGTCGCACTGCGGTGCGAGTAAGGGAATATTCCTTTATTCCACTGTAGAGCGACCTGGGAGTGAGAATATTTAAGTAGGGGGGTGTGGGGGGCACAGCCCCCCACATTGGCGGTGCAGGGGTGCAAAGCCCCCCTGCAAAAACATTTAATTAGTGTTTTTTTTTTTTTTTTACAGTTTAACGGAAGTGCTTTTTCGATTAAAGCGCTTTCGTTAAACTATGATTGGTATATATAGATTCGGACACTTGCTTTTTCGAGCAAGTGTCCTACATCCATATATACGTATATATATATATATATATATATATATATATATATATATATATATATATATACATACACACGTACAGATACACACACAAATACATACTTAACTGTTATGGAACAAGTTATCCATGGCTATTAAAGCTCAAAAACAAGGAAATATCTGGTGAAAATGAAGTTATGGTTGATTATCCAACATATGAAATATGCCAATAATTTTTCAACATGGAGTTTATTTATTATTCGTTTGTTAACCATGTAACACCAATTGACAAAAGTTCACTTTTCAGGCTCAAGGATGCACCATTTAGATTAATTTAGTGCGCTGCTCTATATCTCGATTTTTGTTTATATACTATTCACTTTTTGACAGTAACAGTAAGTGAGACACTGGTGGTCTGGTGCTAACTGTTTACTGTACTTATACACTGATGCAGGAATTTAGAAAAATTAAACATTTGAAAAGTTAGAACCCTTTCTATAAATTAAAAGCTTTGAAATCATTAACATTTATCAAAACGATCTTAGCCACAATATGTTCACTTTCAAAGCAGCAGTTTTCGTTTGAAGCAGCAGTTGAGTATGTGACTATATAGATAGGGAAGAATTATATTAATTAAACTATGCACTGCACTATAATTCAGCACCTTAGCTATTAGCTTAAAGACCTCTACACATTTCAGATTTCCATTTTTTCCAGTTTCTTGTGTCATGATATGTAGTATTGCATATAACAGCAGTGTCATATAACTAACCAATTTTATTAGCAGTAGTATTAGTAAATTTTTATTTGCAAGGTATACTACATCTAGCCTAAGTTTTTTTTTTTTTTTATGTTTTGGGTGTATCAACTAATGTTTTGGCATTAAACAGGGGTATAAAACATAACTATCTGGTCTAACAGCTTTACAACTCTAGGATATCAAGACTTACAGGTCACTCTCCTACCACTTTTTAGGCAAAATTTGATGGTAATGGGAAACGTAAGTGTTCATTCATTCATTTTTTCATTCATTCATTCATTCATTCATTCCCCTTTTTGTGGCTGTAAATAAGAGCAGACACTCATATAAGCAAATGTTTTTAATTGAGTTTTAGATATCAGCATTTTGTATGAGATAGCAGTGCAGTGGAGTCAGGAAATTTGAAATTATCCACTGTTGTGATATCTCAGAGTTGGTATATATAATTACTAGGGGTTGTGGTGGGCATAGCCCCCCCCGCAAAAAAAAATAGCTTTCTCTTTTGTTATTAGTTTCAGTCTAAAATGGTTATTCTTTCTTATTTCACTCTTTATAAGCATTTGGTGTCAGATGAGACACACACACACACACACACACATATATATATATATATATATATATATATATATATATATATATATATATCTATATAAATGCATGCATGCATACACACACACACACACACACACACACACACATACACACGTGGTTACAATTTACAAGAGTGAACATTCATATGAGCTAACACTTTTTGCTGAAGTAAAATAAAAGTGATTGCTGACATAATTCTTTTTAATGGTGGTCTTGCCTGCAGCCTTTTGTATGAGATTTATGTTGCAGCAGCATAAGGGAATTTTCCCTTAGCCTGCTATTATTCCATCTTGGAGTTGGTATATGTAATTAGTAAGGGATGTGGGTGCATGGAGCTTGCCTCCCAGCAAAAATGTAGTTTTATGTTCTCATGTTTATGTTCATTTAAAAATCCCTCTAAAATAATCTCCTTTTTACATTCACTCTTTTGAGCATTCAGTATTCATAATAAAATCATAGATAGAGAGATAAATAGATCAATAGATAGATGGACTGAACAATGCAGATACTTCCTAACTATCTGTTATCTGATCTGATTTGCTAATATGCTACTATTTTTATCAAGAATGAAAGGCAATGTATTTGTGAATATGCTAATGTTTGGAATATAACTGATCTGATAAAAATGTCTTTTTCTGTAACAACTTCTTCATAGGTTCATAGGTTCATAGGTTCGTACTAGGCTATCTGCCCTAGGGCATTTATAAGCCTAGCCAGAGTGTGTGTGGCTTTCACCACCCCTTAGGATGAGAATACTATGCCCTTTTAGGGTTTAGTTTACTGTGCCTCTGTCTAGTAGTGACACAGAGATGACCCCCGGGGTAAACCTACGATCTCCCATCCACTCGTCGAGATTTCACTTGAATAGAGTCAGTGAGGGGCTCTGCCTAACATGGACTGGGATTCTGTTCCAGAGTGTAGGGAGCCTCTGGGTTATGAATCTGTCCCTCCAGCATGTCCTATTTATTTCTGTGTTGCGGTTTAAGTCTCTTGTTCTCGTGGCTCTGATGGATTTGATTTTCTGAGGTGGAGCATGTCCATTAATTCCGGATTGGACATGGCCTTGTACGTCAGGCACAGATCACCTCTGAGTAGGCGGTATGCGACTGAATAGAGCTGGAGTTTTTTCAGTCGGGCAGCATATGACATATGTTTAAGACCCTTTATCCTCTTGGCGAGGAACTTTTGGGGTCTTTCCAACTGCTGCAGGTGTTGGGTGAGATACTTCCCAAATGGGGCATTGTACTCAATCATTGGCCTGATAAGAAAACAGCACAGGGGCACAATGACCTCTCTTGATCTAGATGTGAAACCCTTCATGATAAGGTGGGCAATATAGAAGGTCTTCCTAATCACTTTGGCAATGTGAGTGTCAAATGAGAGGTTACTGTCAACCTGGGTCCCTAGGTCCCTGATTACCTCTTCCGTACTTAATGGATTACCACCTATGTGGTAATTTGTCGGTACCTTGTTTTTCCCAAAGGGTATGACTATATATTTTTTGGCGTTCAGCTTAAGGCCATTGCTCTGGCACCAATTATCCATTTCTATGAGGCCTCTCTGAAGGATGTTTGTGTCCGCTGGAGTATCAATTATGGCGCCCAGTTTGCAGTCATTTGCGAACTTTGTCAGCCACAATCCTCCTATGTTTGCCTGTACCTCGGAAAAATAAATGCCGAACAAGAGGGGTCCCAGGACTGAGCACTGTGGGACACCGCTTGTGACTGGCTTAGAGTCTGACATAGCTCCAGCAACTCTGACCCTGTGGGTTCTGTCCTTGAGCCAGTTTGCAACCCATCTTGTGACATATGGGTTTACATTTAAGCTGGTGAGTTTGTCTATGATGCCTGAGTGGGGTATTGTGTCAAAGGCTTTTGCAAGGTCAAGGTAGGCCATGTGAACTGCCTTACCCTCATCAATGGCCTTAGTGACTGTTTCAAAAAAGTCATTACATTTATCATAAATAACCTAAAGTCAGTAAAATATTGACTCTAACTCTATATCCAAATAGAGTCAGCTATTTGACAATATCCTAATTTTCCAGTTTTTTAATCTCGATAATAAAATGCACAAAATAACTAGGAGAAATCCCAAATGCAGGTAAAGATTATAGATAGCTCTTTAATTCCTCCAATGCAGCTCCTTAACTCCATTTTCACTTGTCTATTAATTCCTGATTAATTAAAACAGGAAACAGAACTGACTTCCTGCTGAAATTAGACCTTTCAATAGTAATTTTCAACCCTAAAACAAGTGCCTAGTAGTCAGAAGAATGACAACGACATAAATCTGTCTTGTCTAGTGAAAGTACAAGTCCTGCAGATACCAAACAAACATCAGTTATTCAAAAGGGGACATTTTATAAAGATGTATGTTTCAATTTTCTAACTAATTATTCCCCATCCTTTACCACTCCACGTACAAATTTAAGTATATAAATGATTTAAGATGTTTAGAGTATCTTTTTTTTTATCTCACATAAAACAGAGTTGATCTTGTTTCATAATGTTTATATGATGTGGCATTTCAGTCACCCAACTATAAAAGTGGAACTACAAGAAAAACCCACAAACTTTCAGCTATGTCATCTGAAAAAAAACATTATAGTTTTTGAAGTGCCTTAAATAGACTGCACTATACAAGTCATTAATTTTCCTGAAAGACAAAATAAGTTTGAATGACCTTAATACTAATATTAGATTGTTTAATCATCAGAACTAATCCAGTGAGGTATTAATCATCAGAAGTAATCGAGTCAGGTATTAGATACCTGGGTTGGTCTAATTGCTTAATATCCATTTCTTTTTATTATTGGCTAGTTTGTTTATATTTGTTAACCAGGGTGGAAAACAGGCTCACCTGAAAATTTTTCAAACTCAATGCAAGAGCACTGCCTTCTAAAGTGACTTGTTCAGAATCAAACAGTAGGTAAGTGGAGGCTAACGGAACTGGATCATGACAAAAGGAAGCAGCTTGTAGGCAACTCGTAGCCTTAATTAGTCATTCTGTTTCACCCAGAGAGCAGTTTCATCACCAAACAGTTTAGTTCTTCTTGTCACTTACTCAAAAATGCCCTTGGGGCAGATGCACTAAACTTTCCAACTTTTCCATCCCCATACATTTACAATATTCTGATATAAAAGTGAGTTGTTGGATACATTATTGAATTTGCTGATCATACCTGAGGTACTAGTCCTCCTACTTTGTAAGTTACTTCTGACTGTTATATCATTTTTCTCCAAATTGTTAACTCAGAGACACTGTCTAGAAGTATAAGCATGTGACATCAACATGGTTGTAAAGCTAAAGCAAAGGGTAGCAGCATGAAGTGCTCAGAATAAAATGTAATTCCTGTCTCTAGAATCCCCAGTAAACTCTCTCACCAGTATGATGCAGTAAGTTACTTTGGCCTTCAAATGTAGAGCAACTGACTAGGCTGAGCGAGAGTACTGAGCAACGTCAGATGAAGTTGTAAGAGCAAACAGACCTGATGGAAGATGATTCAAGCCAAATCAAAGCGTTTTTTCATGTGGAGCAATGCACCTGAACATAAAATTGAAGATATGGAGAACAGTGGCTACTGTAACTACTTTAAGATTATTGAGATGCTAGAAGGTGTTGAAGGCAGTGATCCAGTCATCTTCACTCTTGGGAGTGGAACATATTTCAACAAAAAGTCACTTCCTCCAGATATAGAGAGGACACATAAAAATCAACATCTCAACCCCTAATAACCTACCACCCTCTCCTCATCATTAAGATACTAAACTCTAGGACCAAGGAAAACATTTTAAAAGGTTATATGTTGACTTTTGCTGCAGGATGTGCTCAGTTTGGCTACCTGGCACCTTATGTAAAAGGAGGCCAAGGAGAACTGGGTATCTAATAGCATGAAAAGTGACATTAAATTTTCTCTAGAAAGTCTATAAGACACTGAATAAAAGGATAGAGCTTCAAGCCTAAGGTGATGGCTTGGAGACACAATGCCTGTGATCTTTTTAGTTAGGAATATCTGTAGTCTTTCTAACTGTTCACTATGTTTAGCAGAATACATCCCAAAGGGGGCATTGCGTTACATAACTAGTCTGATCATTGCTGAGTATAAGGGAGTGATTACCTCTTTAGACCTTCATGATATTCCTTTTGCAATTATCTTTGACAAATGAAAGGATTTCCTGAAAAATATTATCACTTGCTGATCAAATGAGATGGAGCTATAAACCCATGTTCCTAGGTCTGTGATTACTGTTTCATTTTGTAGTGGTATACTGTCTATAAAATATGATGAAGGGAGGGTTTGCCTGCCATATCTGATAACATTACATTTTTTTATTGCATTTATCTTCAGCCCGTTTTTAAGCTACACAGCTGAGTTAGCTCATGGACTAGGGAGAGCTCCTTCTGGTGGGTTTGGTTGTCAGAGCGTGACTTAACAGCAACTCCTAGTTTATAGTCATCTGCAAATAGTGATAGCCAGAGGTCTTGACTTTCATGCTTGAAGATCCTATCCGAGAGCTTTGAGAGACGCTTCTGGTCATTTTTTCTACTTTCTGATTAAGCACTTGCAACTTCCACTGTGTGGGTTGCATCTGTCTGCTGTTTTGCTATCCATCTTACCATGTATTAGTTGTTTTTAAAGCATTTGGATTCTGTATGATGACATCATAGCAGATGGCATCAGAGGCCTTGGACAGATCAAGATAACTGATATCTATAAGTTTATGCTAGTGGAGTGGGTAGAAGTTCTCTCTTTATTACTTATAAGTATCACAACTGTGTCTCCTTGGCCACAATGTTTCTTGTGATCTAGTTCATTCTCATACCTGTTGTTCCCTTGTGGGTCAGTTGTCCCAAGATGGTAACAGCAGTTTTTTCCCCCCATTTATTAATCTTTTTTGTAGACTGATTTAGAGTTTCAACTTTTCTGATTCTTATTACTAAGACATAGATTATCCTATCCCTTTTGATTTGATGGGTGTTAACCTGATCAAAACTATACAGAACATGTCTATAAATATGATGTGTTGGAATATGAGGATATTAAATAACACACACACACACACACACACACACACACACACACACACACACACACACACACACACACACACACACACACATACACACACATCTCCAAATCATTGACACTGAAAAGAATGGGTTTCTTCATCTGGAGGAAAGTATATAGAGGTACTCTAATGTTATTCAATTTAGGGCTACAGCGGTTCAAACTGAATGTGATTAATGGGTATGAGGGTAGGTGGTGGACTTACAACTTCAATAATTGCTCTGTTTATTAACTCTCCTACCCCTAATGAGGAAGAGCCTTTTGCTTTTGATGCCTTTTGGAATGTTCCTGACAATTTAGTGGGTAGATCTTGTAAAGACAAGGATTTTGATGTAGTATTGAATCCAGTCTTGAGCAAAATCCCCAAAGGCAGATCTAAGCTGAATTATAACAGAAAACAGGTGGAAGAATAGAAACAGGAGTCTGATGATTTTTAACCAAGATAAATCTGAGCTTATTTTTTTCAACTTTTTCCTCCAACTACAGGAGTAACATGTCAGATCAATGTTTTTCCTATTCAGCATAACAATGCTTAAGTATGTTTGCATGGTAGATGTAATTTCCAAAGCAGTTTCAGACCTTACCATGGAATAAATAAATGTTGGTTGGAACATGTTGCTTTGTTTGTTTCTTTCGCACTTAAAAAAAAGGCCTTCAAATTCATATTGAAGATTATGGCAATTTTATAGAGGGATTGCTTCTAGGCAAGAATTTATAAGACATGGGCAAAGCAGTCCAGACTTGTGGCAACTTTTTTTTTTTTTTTATTAATTTGCAATAATGTTCTCTGGTTAGTTTTCCAGAGGCAGCCTTATTCACTGGCTTTAATAAGATCATTTACTTGGCCTATACTGATAAATAATCTTAAGAATGCATTTATTACAAAACAGGCAAAAGGACAAAGGAGAAGAAAAAAATGGAGCCAAATACGTGGATAGCTGCTGAAAACAAATCTTTATGGGTGCTTCTGGTACCTTGGCCAAAACTGCCTTCAAGGAATAATAATACACCATGCAGTAGTGCTTTAAATATAACTGTTTTCACACATCATAATCATTGAATTAAATTAAATTAAAAACACTCCTTACAAATCGTCAATTACAAAACACCTGAAAAGCATGTCCCTCTTTCACAAAACATAACATAACCACAGAGGGATGGCACAATAACATGTACCAATATTACAAAAACGTCATGCAAAAATTACCCAAGTATGAAAACCTGCTGTTTTATAAAATAATTATACATTGAGATTAATATCTATATTCATACCATTGGGTTGTAAAATTCTGTAATTAATAATAAACTTAGTTTCCATTTCCAACAGCCTGTGTATGAAATCACACCCCGGGCCCACATGAGGTTTAGCTAAAATGCTAAAGAAAAGACCAGCATCAGATTTTTTTCTTCTATTTTTTTAGTTTCATTGGTTGTGTGTTAGAAGAACAAAGGAGAACAAAAAAAGGCAAATTCTTATAAAAGTATGCAATTGGTTTTAAAGAGGCCAATGGAAGACAGCTACATTTCAGGTAAAGAAAAAAGGATAACAGCAATAACAATAAAAAATACAGACAATAAAATAGTAAAACTTTGTAATAAATAAACAAACACTGGAAAGGATGTACACACTAAAGATGCTATGCAGATGGTTGAGAATGTAGGAAACTGAAAGGAAACACACTGTAAACAGGAAAATGCATGAACTGTTAAAACACATAAGCATATAACAAAAAACAATATGAAACAAAATGAAGTAAAAGGAAATGTCAGTAAGGAGGGAAAAAAAAGCTTAAAATGGGGGAAATGAAGGCAAGGAGAAAATACAAGGAATAGCATTATGACACTGAAGGGGAAAAGAAAAGCGAAAAAAAATGTCATATTGGTGATTCATTTCTAAGAGTGGAGGAACATACTTGACCAGACCCATATCAAGGGCCAGACAAGGGGAAGGGGGAGTGGCTGCCTCAGAGACAAGTTGTCTGGTGAGTAATGACAGGTGCCATGGTGTAGGAGACCCTGATTTATGAAAACTAAATGAATGCTGACACTGTATTTATGGTCATGGTTGAAATGTTGAAGGGGTTAGAGCAGGATAAGTTGTAGTAAGTGAAGTAAGCTGTTTCTTACTATTTTAGCAAGTGGTTGTCTTCTAAATTTTGAGTTGATGGGGCTTTAGTTTGAGGGATCTTTGCAGGGAGTCAGATCAGCTAGCTATGGTTCTGTTCTTGACACTAAGGAATAAGAAAGAGAATATGGTGACATGCTTACAAGTGGCAGGCCTGAGTTATGCCAAAGCTGGAATAACAAAATGAACAAGATAGGTACAAAATATGACTGAAATCCTGCATCATAGAAATAGTGATATAGAGAAGATGGACAGAGAGTAAGTGCAAAAAATGTATGCATATTTAATTATTTACAAGAGAAAACAAACTTAAAACAGCCATTCTTAGATATTTTTCCAATATGTGCATGTTATTACATGCTGAATGAGAAGGTAGAATATGAAAGAAGTTACCTAAAGCATCTGGTTTAATAAAGGGTACATTTGAATGAGTCCTGCAGTAAAGTACTGACAACATATCTGTACATAGAAGTAATAAAGATGATGTTGATCCAACTTTATACAGGAGAAGGGTGATGCTGTCAACCCACCAATATTATAAGGAGACCATACTGACATTACAAACTGCATAGTGAAAGGAACAGTTGCAGACTTTTGAACACTAACTAAAGTTCAGGTGAATGTTGAGGATTTTGCATTGTTATATAACAGAATCAAGCAATAACATTCCAAATATGGAAAGAAGTGTTGTCAGGGTCATGGTATTTATGTAAAATGACTATCAGATCTTAAAGACAGAAAAAAACAGAGATAGAAATTTTGAAGACTAATAGTATTTTTGTATGTTTTTAGTTTGGGTATGAAGAAATAATGACAGCTATTTCTGTCTACCTACTCCATACATACATACATACATATATACAGATAATGAAACAGTTATGGGTACAAATCATTCTAATACAGTCAGTTCCCACAAGAAAAAAAAATACTTTTTTTCCTGCAGTCACTAAAGTACTATATATAATAGGTTAATTTCCTACTGATTTCAATTACATCACTACATATGTCAGGCCCTCCAGACTCTCCATTTAATGCAGCATAGTCTTAAATACTATGAAGTAGAAAAAACATGTTGTACCAAAATAATCAGTGCAAAGTGAAACTCATAGAAAGACATCTCTTGGAATAATACAGTTATTGTAGCTCTTTCAGTTTACGCTCTTCTAATTTTACATTCTTAAGGGCATTTTCCTTGAGCTTCACAATGTCCGGCTGTCTCCATATTCTCACTGTCTCCTCCATGTGTGTGTGTGTGTGTGTGTGTGTGTGTGTGTGTGTGTGTGTGTGTGTGTGTGTGTGTGTGTGTGTGTGTGTGTGCCTGTATCTATATATATATATAGAGAGAGAGGCAGATATACAGATTATGTATCTTGAATAAAATGGACTCCTGCTTCGAAAAAATGACAAATAACAAAGCTTATCCATCTGACAGCATTTAGATTCTTCATATCAGAAGGACAGTTCTCCAAAATACCATGAAGGACATTGTAAGTCACAGCTAGAACTTCAAGATTTGTAATCAGTATTACGGATTTCCTTATAATATGGAATAAATTGAAGTGCAGGACAGCACCTGGAGTGCAGTTGAGAAAAAAATAAAAGAAGGAAAGAAATGGAAACTAAATTGTAAATGAAATCTTAACACGATTATTTGCTTCCTATAGTATCATCTTCATATAGGATCTACCTATGCAGAAAAAAAATTAAAGACACCAGTATATTACATTTAGTACCATGTCTGATAATAAAAATAGACCATCGTTTCATATCTATTCCTTGATGAAAATTCAACTGTATCAGAATAAAACACATGCTACATTTGATGTACATTTCTTCTGAAGTACTCACATCAGGTGTATATGATGTGCGCACTTTGTGGTTAACTTTCAGCATTCCTAGCCCTACCATGACACTTTTTTATGAAGATATTCATCATTGCAGTGGACTGTCCCTGTTGGCACATGTGATGCTAATTATACAGTAAGTGAAGAGGCATATTCCTGTTAACCATGTGTTGTCCCTCAGAAGGGTTTGCAATAAGGTACATATGCAGCCAAGCAATTCAAAGAATCCATCGACCAGATACATTAGTAGAGCCACTCCTGACCACTTGGGTAATGAACATGGCCAAAACCACATTGCGTTAGAAGTAAGTGCTGGGGAATTTAGTGGCCAGATAGTGATTAGGGGGTCTGTGAGTACATGCATATTAGGGACACCATGTGCAAGTTTAGATGTGAGTGCATGTCTGCCTGGGAGGTAGCAATAGGAAGGATTAATGAAGGATTAGGTAAGGTGCGTGCATGTGTGTGTGCATGTGTATCTATGGACTTAATGAGCAAATGCATGTGTGTGTATGAGATACTTCCATACACCCCATGGTTATGTGTGCAGATGTGAGACAGGGGGGGCACTAGTCACTATAGATATGTATGCAGATGTGGAATGGGATGACCATTTACCACATGCAATATTTCTGAATATGTAGAATGGAGGAGAAGACTAACCACCAGCGATATGTGCTCACTCATGGGATGTGAGGGAACACTAGCAAACAGGGATAACTGTTAGGCTATATGGCTTCACAGCACTGAGACACGTGGTGGAACATCAGCCACCAAGTTTAACAATTCAACATCACACCTTAATGGCCCATGGCGGGGGCAACAGACACAATGGAGAACTCTTAATAACTGTGTCTTAATGGCACTTACATGCAACGTGTTAAGGAGAGCTAGATACCAGTGATACTCTATATACTGTGCCATAAAAGCATGTAATTAAAAAATAATAATAAAGCAGTGGGCCATTACACTACTAGACTCAAAAACACTATAAGTAGCATGGCATACAGGCACTTAAATGGATACCAGTCCTGTTACCTGCTACTTCTCATAGAAGATATTAGACCTCTGCACCACCACTAGACACCAGCGATGCAGGGGGAAAAACTAAGACTTAAAAATACAAGAGGGGAAGACATTTGAACCTTTATCACAGGAAACACCTGCACTAACCTACTGATATATCACATATGCTTGTATAGTATTTTTTCAAACATGCATTGAAGGATCTTGGACATTATAAAATGCTTGCCACAGTCTGTGAGATACAAGGGAAGGGACAGGGAACAGGAACCACAGCTCTCAACCACTTAGCATAAGCAATGCACATAAAGCCATCAGTAAGGGTGGGGCAAAGGCACAGGGAAGTATTTTATGTATTACTCTTAGAAAGTCACTAGAATAACAACCTTTGCACTACCACACATTTGCCGAATGATATGAATGGCGCACAGAAACAGTTATCCCACTCCACAAAGGGGGAGCCACCACTGATCCTGGGAACTATTGACCTATTAGCCTGACGAGCCTGGTCTGCAAAGCCATGGAATGTATCATCATAGAACTCATTAACAAGGACATTGGTAACCTCCAAACTCTGGATCCCACCCAGTTCGGGTTTGTGAAAGGCAGATCATGCCTCCTGAACCTGATTGATTTCTTTGAGGCAGTCACCAAAGCCATAGATGAGGGTTAGGTAGTTCACACAGCCTGTCTTGACCTCGCTAAGGCTTTTGACACCATCCCCCATTCAGGAATTATAGCTAAACTCACTAAACGAGGTATAAATTCCTACGTCACAAGATGAGTTGCCAACTAACTCACTGACAGAATCCACACTGTAAAAGTTGCAGAATCCAGATCTGACCTCAAAGCAGTGACAAGTGGAGTATCACAGGGTTCCATCCTGGGACCTCTCCTGTTTGGTATCTACTTCTCTGAAGTACAGGCTAACACAGAAGGCCTTTGGCTAACAAAGTTTGCAGATGACTGCAAACTAGGAACCATAGTCAAGTCCCCAAATGATGTGGACATCCTACAAAAGGGCCTCGCTGAGACAGATGCCTGGTGTCAGAGCCATGGCCTCATGCTCAGTGTCAAAAAGTGCAGTGGCATCACTTTTGGAAAAAACTCTGTACCCATGAACTACCACATAGGCAGCAATCTACTTAGCACTGAATGTGTGATAAGAGACCTTGGGACCTGGGTGGACAGTAGTCTCTCCTTTGATAGTCACATCTCCACAGTAGTCAGGAAGACCTTCTACGTGGCACACCTCATCATAAAAGGGTTCTCATCCAGGAAAAAAGAGGTCATTGTTCTTCTCTACTCATCAGTCATTAGACCCATTATAGAGTACAACTCCCCTTTTGGAATGTACCTCACAAGACATCTGCAGCAGCTGGAAAGGCCACAGAAGTACCTTACAAAGAGGATTACTGGCCTCAAATAAATGCCCTACACTGACTATCTCAAAAAACTCCAGCTTTACTCCAAAGCATATCACCTACTCCAAGGTGATCTCTGCCTAACATATAAAGCTATGTCACACCCAGAGCTGTTGGACATGCTACACCTAAAGAAATCCCAATCCCTCTGAGCTACACACTCTAGGGACCTAAACCTCGTCACTGCAATAAACAGGACATGCTGGAGGGATAGATTCCTGTCCCAGAGACTCCCATACTCTGGAACAGGCTACCCATCTATGTCAACCAAAGTTCTTCATTAGCACTCTTCAAGAAAAATCTTGATGAGTGGATGGGAAATAGGAAATACACTCCGGGGATCACTTCTGTGTCTCTGCTCGATAGTGGCACAGGAAGATAACTTTCTTGGGTGGCGTAAGCCAGGGAACCTTGTTAGCTAGGCTTACGTAGGCCCTTGGGCTGATAGCCTAGTACCTACCTATGAACCTATGAACCTATGATATGCAATGTGATCCTCAAATACCTGACATTAAAGGCACACTGTAATCATCTGTGATTTTATGAGAGAAGGAAAAAGGAGATATCTGGGACATTCTGGAAACACAGGGACTGGTATGGGGTACTTGGTGTATGTGAGTATATGTGTGCATGCCCATGTTTTTGTGTGTGTGTGTGTGTGTGTGTGTGTGTGTGTGTGTGTGTGTGTGTGTGTGTGTGTGTGTGTGTGTGTGTGTGTGTGTGTCTGAATGTGTGTATTGTGTGTGAAATCCCTGTACTAACATGATGCAACCACCATCACCATTAACCACAGCAAGACAGTGCTGATCAACACTCATGGTAGTTAGTGATTCAGAGACATGCAAAATATGCAATGATGAGTTTTTTTCCTAATTGCTGCTAATTTGTCTCTGAATTACAGTTCTACACATTGTGGAAACAGATCCTTTTGACCATAGCCCTTAGCACCAGCACTGAGGATCTTTTGGAATTCTTCTGAATCCCCAGGCATCACTCAAAAGTTGGTCTACATTTTGTGGCAGAGACTTATCAATTCCAGAGTCAGGGGTCAGTAACAACGATCCTTTTTTTATCTAGTGTTGAAAAAGGATTTAACATTGAAATTCACATGACGGTTCTTAAATGCTATGAATCATGAGGTACCTCTTTGTATAGCTTGATAGCAAATGTGATTTGACTGGCATTGTACATAGTTGAGAAATGCAGATTGCTAGTTTGGTGTTCTTCTTAAGAGAATATTGAAAGAGGATAAAACAAGGAGCATGCAATTGGCTGGTATAAAAATGTGAAGTTACAAAAGTTAAGTGTAAAAATGTGTGTTTCTGGTCAGTACTACACCAAAAGAATTTAATGGTGAATAAGTGAAACAATAGCAGTTAAATATTAGTGAATGTAACCATGTTGAAATGGAACACAATGATGCTAATTAACTTGCTCTTCTCGCATTTCAGTTCCCCTATTGGAATTCAATGAGATTCTGGAAGAAAGTGTATCAAATAAGAAAAACTGGAAGTAATCAACCCCGTTCCTCAGTCAAAGAAATAACAATAGCTTTGGGTCAATATGTTAATTTGTTAAGGGTTTCAGCATTCTTCTGTGAAGCAAGAATATCAGATTACTTGCGGCAATATATTTCTAATAAGAGTTAAGGATAATACAAACGCATGAGCTTATTCGTATTAAAGACACTGGGTGGCTGCTATCCATTAAAGCCTTGCACATGTAGGAAGTTCCAATTTTCCATGCTTCTGCCAAGCATTAGATTTAGGATGGTATATGTGTAGTCAGAAAAACACCATGTTTGCATCACCACACATTCAATATTGATGCATTTAGGGGATGCACGTTTCTTGTAAATAATATTCTATGCAGCAGGTAGCTCTGAAAGGTTAATTTTTTGGTGGATGTTAAAGCACAGTGTGCATAAAATGCCAGAAAGCAGGTAGTAAAACAAATGGGCTCCACCATTCCACACCAGCATGAATTAAGGGTTTCCATTCTCTGCATGCACATTTCCAGCAAATCGTATTAAATGACCATGATCCCCCTATTGTTATAATGGCTGTTCCACTCACTCTAGCAACACTGGGTATCTCATTCCATCACTAGGCCTGGAACTAACTGGTGCCTCTTTTACAGTTTTGCACAGCCACATTAAAGTCTTCTTGTATACATTCAAACAGGGAGGGAACCTGTCAATCCTCTCTGAAATGACCCAGCAATGATTTGTGCCACCTGTCTACCCATCTCATAACTTGATAATGGTCAGCATCTTCTGGTTATCCAATACAATTTGTCAGTGACTAATGTGCATCAAGTTTGCAATGGATGAGAATCTCCTGGCTTTTATCCATCCCCCAGACTGTATGCAATTCCTCTAAATTCCCACTTTTTCATTTAAATGGATAACTGAAATACCTCAAACTCCAAATCCTATTATAGCAACAATTAGTGTCTCCCTACCAACTGACATCTCCTTTTAGAAGCTGGTTATTACTTTTAAATGATTGTGTAGCAGTATTGGACAGTATGAGTATGACTACCTCACAATAACAGGACAGAGAAAGAGAGGTCTTGCTTCCAAACCACAGGCTAGTGGTTGTTTTCCTAACCACTTCCAAAGTAACTTACCCTTTCTGCTGCTAAATAGTTGTGTTCTTTCTTACCCCTCATGTAATGTGATTTATGATCTCCACTGCTAAGTTATACAGGACTCATACCATTCCATGACATCATTGTTTTGGTCAAGGATCATACCTCATCCGTTTTATGTAGGCTGTCAGCAAGGTTTACCATTCCTAGCTGAGTGCTTCTTTCTATTCCAACAGACCTAGAAGATACCTGGTACGAGCATTTAGCTTTGCAAAGCAAGACTCGGAAATTCCTACCTAAACATCTCATGTATCCCAGCACCTGACAAAATATGGAGAATATTACAAAGGAAGTTAAACGGGTGGCCGAAGTGGTGCAGCGGTTAGCATTGCCGCCTCACAGCAAGAGGTTCTCCGGTTCACTCCTCAACTGGGGTGCCTTCTGTGCAGAGTCTGCATGTCCTTCCTGTGATCATGTGGGTTTCCTCCAGGTTCTCCGGTTTCATCCCAAAGACATGTTGTAGGTGGATCGGACACTCTAAATTGGCCCTAGGTGTGAGTGTGTGCATGTGTGTGCCTTCTCTGGAAGATCGGGCGTCGGGCTGGCACCTCGACACTGTAAAACTCCACTGCCAATCATGAGCAGCCAGGTGAACTGCTGTGGCAAACCCTAACCAGGAAAAAGCCAAAAGAAGAAGGAGGAGAAAAAGATTACAAAGGAAGTTAAACACCAGGGATGGCATAATTCTTTTAAGAACCAACATACGTGCATGAATATCAGTCACCCACCTTGAAACTGGTGAATGAGTCATCTTTGAAAAAGTTGCTAATATATTTTATACCCTGTTAAAGGTATATGACTCATTAATCTTTTATACTTTTTGGTGTCAAAAACTAGAAAACTGTAGGTATGTTTTGACAATAATAAAGCTGTCATGATACACAAGATCTATAAGGGCAGCTGTAGGTATGTGTAAAATTATAAAAGAAATAAGAAAATGCAAGATGTCAGAAATATAACTATTTTAAATGTTGTAAATATTTTAAATGTTAAACCAAGTAATGTGTGAGAGATCTTTTTCACATATATATTTTTTGACTCACCTATATTGCAAAAGGCCACAATAAGTGATTAACTTTCAGGCTAAGGTTCAATGGCTGCAAGGACTACACACTTAGATTTAAAAAATGGATAAATAAATAAACTAATTACGTTATAAATGTTTGGTATTCAGAAATCGCATTAAGATGTTATAGTATGTATAATAAAGCAAGCACAGATTTTCATTATTTTATGACCCAATTATTTAATTGAAGCGTATGCTACATAGCAGTCAACTGCAGTAGTCAAACTTGTAGAAGACCGCAGTTTTCTAGGCTGACTACAGCATATCATCCATCCATTGACGAGCCAATCCCTACATAGTTCATTAACTTTATAGACCTGACACTGTACTGCTAATGCTAGTACAGGCAATAAAGCAAATCACCCAATCAGTGATGTGCATACTGTGCATATTCTTCCTTGTGCAGCTCAATATCCATACAGGCAAGCCTCTACATTCCTGCTACTAGCACAGGTAATTATACACATCACCCTACCCACTATACACTCATTCCATGTACAACTCTTTAACTATGTAGCCAAAGTACTGCACTCATATTCCTAGCACAGATAACTATACACATCACCATACCCACTGCACACTAATTCTCTACACAGTTCATCAGCATTATAGCCTGGTCTGTACTCCTATAGAGTGGTGCAGTGGTGCAGCGCTTAGCATTGCTACCTCATAGCAGGAAGTTCTCCAGTTTGAGCCTCAGCTGGGGAGCCTTCTGTGTGGAGTCTGCATGTTCTTCCTGTGTTCATGTGGGTTTCTTCCAGGAATTCTAGTTTCCTCCCAAATTCCAAAAACATGCATCTGGAGCGTTTCTACCTGGGAATCTGCTGAAAATAGGCCCTGTCCTAGTCAGTTGTTCTCAGTCAATAAATGTTAAATAAAAAAATAAATATTGCTAATGCAGGTGATTATATACATTTCCCTATCAACTTTCCACCCACTGAAAAATGAAAAATCAATGCATGTGCAACACTGAATAATCATATAGTACTATGCTTATCACACAAATCTTTTATATATAGACTTGCTCTCCAACAATGTCTCAGCAGCAGGACATACATATGGCTTTCAAATCCCCATCAGACTATGCAAATGTCTAGCACTAAGAATAAATAATATCTGTCTCACTTCATGATGCAGTTTATTCACAGGTCTGTCATTTTGTATGTTCAGTGCCCTATCACTATGCCAGTCCTTCCTCCAGAAAGTTACAGTCAGAGTGTCACTTACCGCTTCTTATTGCTCATACCATATCTTTGACACAGAGCTTAGCATTTTAAGGCATATCCACCCCCTCCAACCCCGGCCCAGCCAGGTTCCAGGTTTTGCAAAGCATTAAACATATCCTATTATGCCCTATATCAAGTAAGAACATGTTTGAGTTAAAACCTTTCCCTAACTTTGTTGTCTCATTATTAGTAGAGATATTTTAAATATGCTTTCCCATCCCATGTAGACATCTGTCTATGGGAAGCAATGTGTCTGTTCTTGCTCCCTCCTCTTTACCCAGTTCCCCACATGCAGTCATGCCTCTCACAAAACATTATGTATATATATATATATATATATATATATATATATATATATATAAAAAGGTGCTATCCTACATAACTAAAACATTTACAGACAACATATAATTTACAGTTAATATACTATGGGCATGTATTACCTCATAATCAGACACTGATGTCATAGTATACAGTGCCAGAGTGTGCAGCATTTGTCATGCCACATTACCTGTGATATATTAGTAAATGTTATCCCAACAACTTCATTGCTCAACTCTCCCTGACTACACAGTCAGCTTTCCTTTCATGGCAATCTCGCAACAGCTAGCACAAGTAGGCAGAGGCCAAATTAATTTGACCATTTGCTTAGCCATTTGTTGTAATTTCTTCTGACTGGCCAAATCAGACACACTACTTTGGGTTATGTATATACCTCTTTTACTAATGTGTTACAGTGATCATAATGCTTAGAAGTTCAACAGCTTCTTCACTGACCAGGAGCACAGGCAGATATAATATCCTTTCCATAAATAGCAGTTACGCTTATGCTATAAAAAAAGAGTTCACAAATCCTGCCCCAGAAATATTTGTTGGTGGACAGAAACAGCTATTATTGAAGTCGTATTAAAGTAACATTGCCATTTCTACAACCTGAAGTTACATAATTCTGCATATATTCATGACATTATTTTCTTTTTAATATTTTGCAGTCATTGTTGTTTATAATACTCTATAAAATTAACTTTCATAAATATGTTAATGTCTAATTTCAGCTTAATGTTTTATGTAGTATATGGAGTACCACAATTATGCTCCAAATGCAGGAAATTGATATTTTGCAATGCATGGGATGCAGTGATTGTACTCCAATATTCGGAAAAAGACAAATCAACTAAGTGCTACTGTATAACAAGTGTTAACCATCCCTGTCTTGTATTAGGCAGTCAAATTTATTAGTTTTGACATGCAAACAACAGGGACAGAACTAAAAATAATTTCTTTCTGTTTGCTGTCTGTGCCAGAAATATGTCCCTGACTATAAATTTGAAAGTTGATAGAATAGCGGGATTTGTGTTAACTGCATTTTCTGAATGATACAAAGATAGAATGTCAAATGTGTGTCATTATGTAAGTAGTAACTTCAGTCCTCAGTGATTTGTCAGAAAAATAGAGATTTTATGAGGAAATGGCCAAATAAATGAAGCAAAAATCTAGACATTCTGTGAAAATCTAGACATTTGAGAGGCATGGGTAAGGTGAGTGTACATATAAGACTTTTTATTTTTTTTTTAACACTGACTTTCTGACAGTGTGACATCACTCACTTAGCGCTTCACGGCTTTGACAGTTGGCAAACACTTAGCACTTTTTTTCTTTAATCAGTAGTACATGGAGCAGATAAAGCTCCATGCACTACAACGAATTATGAACAGGTCTCCAATCATAACACTTTACTATGTGTTTACAACTCGAATGCCAATATTTAGCAACAGAGCTTCGCTCTTAGTGTGAAGTAATTGGCATCTATGTCTCATGCAGGTAATAAGCAGATTGTGATCTGTGACCCAATCATAATCCTCTGTGTTAAGCGCATTTCTCACATAATAAAATTTGCAGCATTACTAAGCTCTAGTCTTCAGCTATAACATAAACAACAGACTCCAAAAACAGCAATGGTAAGCTAAAACTGCATTTAGTGCTACACTTATTTTTTTGTAGACAGCATAGCAAAGTGTATTAAAGGGTTTTACAGGATCAGATATACACTTTTCTTCTGGCTGCTTTCTGTAAAGCAGCCATACGTATGAGGAATCTTTCAAAACTGCAAAACACAACAAGCTCCTGCACCTTTTTCCTTCTATAACTATTAATACATTAGGACAACAAAAGCTCCATGCCCTACATAGAGTTATGATCAGGTCTCTCCTATCATAACACACATTTTATTCTTTCTTGACATGGTTGTCAAATCTTACCTCTTGAGGTTCACTAAACTCTGCTCCAGATATGAATTTCTCAACATCTGTGACTCAGATTCATCATTTCCTGAAGAGAGGATATGAGCCACTTTACATAATAAATAATAAAAAAAAATACTGTTCAATTAAAGTGAATAAAAAAATGCCATCAGTAAATAATGAAATAATATATCAATAATAAATGTTTGGCATTCTGTGGCTCCAATGGACGACATATACTTTTGTTCTTTGTTGAGTAGTACATCAAAGTCAAGGTCCAAGACATTGCTGGCCACATTCTTAAACAGATGGCATTATGCAGTTAATATATAATGTCAAAAATAAAGCATCAGACACCAAAGAGAAAGATTACGTGCTTCAGAATACAAAATATAGTGATCCATCATAATTTGATTTCAGGGCATTTTTGCATAATGGATATGCCATTTGAATGACAGTGAGACAAAACTAGGAAACTTTATAAGAAGGTGAATTTTAATATTTCATATTACACAGTACAGCATCAAAGAGATCTGTACATTTATTATATTTTAATAAATCATCACTACATGAATATACGGGAAAACACTGATATGGACTGAGGCTCTGCCTGATATCTGTACTGACGTGAAAATGTACATGCTTGGTGTTTATGTGGGGTGGATATAATCTGTGAAACTTTATGTAGAACTCAGAGATCCTCTCTAATGCAGACTTTTCAAAATGTGTAAGGAAAATGGATAAATGATATAAAAGGAAGTCACTGTCTGAAGCTCAAATGTGTGACACATACAGGGCATACATATTATAGTGTTTAAAATATGAGGTCTCTTCCCAAAATAATACTCCAAAATATTTAATTAAAAACACTTTTTCACAATGTTTCAAATTTAATAAGTAATATGGAAGGAATTTGGATAAGAATATTTAAATTAGTCTTCCTTACCCAGAAATTTTCCAAATCAGCAATTCTGTAAGCTTATAAGACAATGGCCAGTTGTTATTATATTTTGAAATTGCCATTGATGAAACAAAGATCAGCTTGTTAACAACATATCAGCCTTTTGATAGTGACAATTCCACAAGCCTATTGTCAGTTTAAATATCCTTGTGTATATTGCCAGCAGAGCCTAAAACATTTTGAAAAAGGCTTATAGGATGAGCCAAGACTGAAGACAGGTATAATATGACACACACACATGAAATAGCTCTTGTAAACTGGTTCTGAATTAGTCAAGCAATATTGTAATGGCCTAATGATATATATTCATTCGGTCATTGGTTCATAGGTTGGTACTGGGCTATCTGCCCAAAGGCATATGTTAGCCCAGCCAGGTTGTGCGGTATTCACCGCCCCTTTAGTAGTTCCCTAGACCCTTGTACTAGCAGCTAGTACCCTTGGCCCCTATCTAGTAGTGCTGTTGGTGTGATCCCCAGTGTGAACTTTCTGTTACCCATCCACTCTTCAAGGTTCCTCTTGAAGAGTGATAGTGAGGGGCTCTGTCTTATGTAGATCGGGACCCTGTTCCATAGTAAGGGAAGTCTCTGCGAAGGGAATCTATCCCTCCAGCATGTTCTTTTCATTGTTGTGTTAAGGTTTATATCCCTAGAGCATGTAGCTCGAGTAGATTTGGTTTTGCTAAGATGGAGCATGTTCAACAATTCTGGGTTGGACATGGCTCTGTACGTTAGACAGAGATTGCCTCTGAGAAAGCGGTATGCAACAGAGAACAGTCTTAGCTTTTTCAATCGTGCTGCATAGAGCAACTGTTTGAGGCCAGTAATCCTCTTGGTTAGGTACCTCTGTGGTTTCTCCAGCTGGTGGAGATGTCCAGCTAGGTACATTCCAATTGGTGCATTGTACTCAATAATGGGTCTGATGAGGGAAGAGTAGAGGGGCACCATTACATCCTTAGATCTTGATGCAAACCCTTTCATGATCAGATGGGTCACATAGAAGCATTTTCTAACCACTTTGGCAACATGGTTATCAAAGGAAAGGTGACTATCTACTTGGGTCCCTAGATCCCTTATTTCTTCTTCAGATTTCAGGGGATTACTTCCTATGTTGTAGTTTGTGGGTACTCTGTTTTTTCCAAAGGGGATTACTACACATTTTTTTTGCATTTAGCTTAAGACCATGGCTTTGACACCATGTATCAGTCTCATTTGGGCCCTTCTGGAGGATCTCCATGTCAGCCGGAGACTCTATTATAGCACCCAGTTTGCAGTCGTCTGCAAACTTAGTCAGCCACAGCCCTTCCATGCTTGCCTGTACTTTTGAGAAGTATATGCCAAACAGGAGGGGCCCCAGGACAGAGCCCTGAGGCACACCACTCATTACTGGTCTGGATTCGGACATAGATCCCGCTACTCTTACTTTATGGGATCTGTCTGAGAGCCAGTTTGCGATCCATCTTGTGACATAAGGATTTATGCCCAGGCTGGTGAGCTTATCAATAATACCTGAATGGGGAATGGTGTCAAATGCTTTAGCAAGGTCAAGGTAAGCCATGTGTACCTCCTTTCCCTTATCTATAGCCTGAGTAACTGTCTCAAACCAATCCACCAGGTTCAGGAGGCATGATCTGCCCTTGACGAAGCTGAACTGTGTGGGGTCCAGCAACTGGAGGTTCCCAACCTCTCCATTTATGAGTCATTTATTTTATGATGACCATTTTACTTCATTTCAGAGTAGCAGGGAGCCAGAGCTTATCTTATCACTCATTTGGTGCAAAGCAGTAAAACTAATCCTGAGTGGGTCAGAAAACCCCTGCAAGAGTCTCACACAAGTTATTTATTTTATTTAATTATGTTTTGTTTACCAGATTAGTCTTACAAGGATGAAGCTCATTTTCAAAGGGAATCTGAGTGGGACCCCCCCCCCCCAGATTACATGGTATATGTATAACTTAATAAACAGGTAAACAGGTTTACCTTAATTTGTCAACTGGAGAAGTAGTCAACATGTACAACATTGATCTGAAAGCATTGGAACTCCGGAATGATGACAAACAGAAAAGGCATGTATAAAACATTTTTTTGCATGTGGTTTTTGTCCTTTCCCCATTGTAGTGTGATCACAGAGTTAGAATATATAATTAGCTGGGATTGCGATGGTGCAGAGGGTCTTGTTTCTTGATATTTCAGAGTTTTGATGTTTCTGGTTTCATGATGTACATGTCACCTAATTCTCTAGTGGACAGTTTAATATAGACCCCTTCATAAACATAACAGTACATCCTAAGTAGTTATATGCAGAGTTTCATTTGAGCTAAAGCAGCAAATCATAGAATTAACATAAGATGACTTTATATGTGCAATCTGTCTTCCTAAGTTCAGATAAAGTTCCTTGGAGATATTTCCATATAATGCAAACATTACATTATCAGAAGTTTCATCGGTAAATACCATTCAAACAACTCAATCACTGTCCATTATTTTAGTAAATAACATTCAACTGTATAAGCAGTACATTGTGTCATACCTATCAACCTCTTATCATAAGGAATCTGAGCAAAGACTAAACTAATGGGGGTAGAGGGGAACAAAAGCCCAAAAACAGGGACAGATTTTAAATATTGCTCTTATAGACTTAGAAAGTTCTTGGAATAATAGGATTTTTCTCAGCATGCATTTTCTGAAGAAAATGAAGTGTGAAACTCAAATGTATGACATTATTTAAGTATTTCAGTCCTCAGTGATTTGCCAGAAAACCACACATTTTATGAGGAATAAGCCAAAAATATGAGGCAAACATCTGGGCAGTTGGGAAGTATGCATTGTGTAAGTTGCACGTTTAATTCAAAGACATAGCTTGTGCAGAATTAAGTTGTGTCTTATACCAGTTCATCAGTGTAAGGGTGCCAATATTAATATTCATTTACAGTATGTAATTAGACCATACAACAGGTAGAAAGGGGTACAATGGACTTTAAAATTGTTTAACTGTGTAGATTAGTATGTTTTGTATTATTATTTCTTGAATAGCCAAATTTCCCCTAGTTGTATAAATACCTCCTCTGTTCTCCACCAACAAGAGGTTACTAGTCTAATGGGAATAACCCAGTCAACAAAGCAGAAAAAATAAATAAAACCTTCATTTATGGTGTGAGTATGAAATGGAAAGAAAGCTCATTGATACTGTAGTCTGAATGTGTTACTGGATCGTAGACAAGCATCTTGCATTGGTATTTGAAGTAGCTGTTACCACTGTATTTCAGGCTATTTGGCAGCATATGAACTTTGGCTTTATCACCATATTTGCTGATGGTTTTGTTTACCAGCAGTGAAAGGCTCTGTAACAAATGTACTTATTTCAAGGGTTATACCAGTTTGGAATGGGTGTGAGACCAGGACTTAGTTTAGTATTTAGTAGCTAGTAGTGTTAGTTGTTTTACTTCTTATAACATGTGGTGTAGGCCTCATGAAGTTATTTATGTTACATACACACACATGCACTCACACATGCACACACACACACACACACACACACACACACACACACACACACACACACACACACACACACACACACACACACACGCAGATGATTAACCTAACTTTGTTTGTACTTCCACACTCATTCACAACATCTATTTGTGGACAATTTCATGGCTTGCTATTTCTCCTACGGCAGGTATTTGGAACTTGGGAAGAAACTGAATCAGATCACTTGAAAAAGAAAACGCACACATAGACAAAGAGAGGACATGCATTCTCCACATCAAAGGTACACCAGCCATGAACTGAACTGGAGAACCCAGCAGAGTGAGGCACCAGTACTCCAAAATGCCTTATTGCAGTAAAAATGGATAACTATCAGAAGAAACAACAGATGATGTGTGAAACAGACTGCCATGATTACAAATACTGTCAGCCTTTTAATCTTGTTACCTTAATTATTGCATCTATCTATCCCTCACAAAGTATTGAGTAGAATATTCGTGTAACATGTATATGGATATACTGTATCAGATTTACAGAGTTTTATCTATTGTCACATACCATCCAAAATTTGTATTCCTGTACCCCCCCAAAGAAAATCCAAACACACACACACACACACACACACACACACACACACACACACACACACACACACACACACACACACACACACACTCACACACACACACAAAACAAGTCCTCCTTTCCTACTTTTACTCTTGGGTTAGAGGGATAAATCTGAGACTATAGCCCAGACAACATGAATTTGATTTTCAGATCACGTGTTTGACATCCCAGACAGGGGAAGATCAGTATACCTATTATGAAGAGAGGAGCTGTATTGGATGGATCTGACTCTTGGACCTCTGTAGTGGAGGCTAATGCTGGAGAGGATGCTGTCCTGGGCATGCAGGAAGGGACAGGGGTGTATGACTGCTTTGGACCTGGGAGGACACATCCTCAAACCACTCCAGTCTGCCCACCCAGATTAACAATGTGAGTGACATCAACATGATCGGGAAGGGAAAAGGTCTATGCAGAACCTGGTCCTGCAGGATGATTTTGGCAAGCAAGAACACCTCAACTCCTTACCATCTCGGGCAAATCATGTTCTCTGTTATCCCAAGGTACATAACCTCTACTTACAAGAGATTATACAGGACAGGGAGAAGTGACTAGGAGGAGCAGTAGCCAATCAAACCAGCTGATGGCCAAAGGGCAAAGGCAAAAAGAGAGGACAAAAAAATAAATAAATAAACTCCCACTTTCCTCATACTTAAACTGTACTTTTGGTCATCCAATATTCTATTCTTGGTTATTAATACACGTTTAAAAAATTGTTTTTTATAATATGAACAATATTATTAATAAGTGTAACGATAAAGTAAGTCAAAGGCATCACAGTGCACTACTCAACTGTATGATGGGCAATTCAAAGTCTAAAATATAGATATGTGAGCCTGCACAGACACATTCAGCATATTCATCAGCACAGTGAAATCAGCAGCGTCATCTCTTTAAGAAATGTGTCAAAGTAATTGTACATGTGATTGACATGTCACCTTTACTCCATGACAAAACCCTTATTTCTGTCATCCATCCAAATTGTACTACTTACTTGTATAAAAGTATAGTCACAACATATCTAGTAATAGTTTAAATGATACTGTAGATGAGTATAGTCACAGTGTGTCAAGTAATAGTTTAAATGATAATGTAGATGAGTATACTCACAACGTGTCTAGTAATAGTTCAAATGATAATGTAGATGAGTATAGTCACAACGTGTCTAGTAATAGTTCAAATGATAATGTAGATGAGTATAGTCACAACGTGTCTAGTAATAGTTCAAATGATAATGTAGATGAGTATAGTCACAACGTGTCTAGTAATAGTTCAAATGATAATGTAGATGAGTATAGTCACAAAGTGTCTAGTAATAGTTCAAATGATAATGTAGATGAGTATAGTCACAGCGTGTCTAATAATAGTTCAAATGATAATGTAGATGAGTATAGTCACAGCGTGTCTAGTAATAGTTTAAATGATAATGTAGATGAGTATAGTCACAGTGTGTCTAGTAATAGTTCAAATGATAATGTAGATGAGTATAGTCACAAAGTGTCTAGTAATAGTTCAAATGATAATGTAGATGAGTATAGTCACAGCGTGTCTAGTAATAGTTTAAATGATAATGTAGATGAGTATAGTCACAGTGTGTCTAGTAATAGTTCAAATGATAATGTAGATGAGTATAGTCACAGCGTGTCTAGTAATAGTTTAAATGATAATGTAGATGAGTATAGTCACAGTGTGTCTAGTAATAGTTCAAATAATAATGTAGATGTGTATAGTCACAAAGTGTCTAGTAATAGTTCAAATGATAATGTAGATGAGTATAGTCACAACGTGTCTAGTAATAGTTTAAATGATAATGTAGATGAGTATAGTCACAGCTTGTCTAGTAATAGTTTAAATGATAATGTAGATGAGTATAGTCACAACGTGTCTAATAATAGTTCAAATGATAATGTAGATGAGTATAGTCACAATGTGTCTAGTAATAGTTCAAATGATAATGTAGATGAGTATAGTCACAGCATGTCTAATAATAGTTCAAATGATAATGTAGATGAGTATAGTCACAACGTGTCTAGTAATAGTTTAAATGATAATGTAGATGAGTATAGTCAAAACGTGTCTAGTAATAGTTTAAATGATAATGTAGATGAGTATAGTCACAGCGTGCCTGGTAATAGTTCAAATGATAATGTAGATGAGTATAGTCACAATGTGTCTAGTAATAGTTTAAATGATAATGTAGATGAGTATAGTCACAACGTGTCTAGTAATAGTTCAAATGATAATGTAGATGAGTATAGTCACAGCGTGTCTAGTAATAGCTCAAATGATAATGTAGATGAGTATAGTCACAGCGTGCCTAGTAATAGTTCAAATGATAATGTAGATGAGTATAGTCACAGCGTGCCTAGTAATAGTTCAAATGATAATGTAGATGAGTATAGTCACAACGTGTCTAGTAATAGTTTAAATGATAATCTAGATAAGTATAGTCACAGCGTGTCTAATAATAGTTCAAATGATAATGTAGATGAGTATAGTCACAACGTGTCTAGTAATAGTTTAAATGATAATTTAGATGAGTGTAGTCACAGCATGTCAAGGAATAGTTCAAATGATAATGTAGATGAGTATAGTCACAGCATGCCTAGTAATAGTTCAAATGATAATGTAGATGAGTATAGTCACAGCGTGTCTAGTAATAGTTTAAATGATTAGGTTCATAGGTTCGTACTAGACTATCTGTCCTAGAGCATTTATAAGCCTAGCCATAGTGTGTTTGGCTTTCGCCACCCCTTGGAATGAGTATACTGTGCCCATTTTAAGGTTTAGTTTACTGTACCTCGGTCTAGCAGTGACACAGAAGTGACCCCCAGGGTAAATCTATGATCTCCCATCCACTCGTCAAGATTTCTCTTGAAGAGAGTCAGTGAGGGGCTCTGCCTAACATGGACTGGGATTTTATTCCAGAGTGAAGGGAGCCTCTGGGTTATGAATCTGTCCCTCCAGCATGTCCTATTTATTTCTGTGCTGAGGTTCAAATCTCTCGTGCTCGTAGCTCTGGTGGATTTGGATTTTCTGAGGTGGAGCATGTCCATTAATTCCGGGTTGGCCATGGCCTTGTACGTCAGGCATAGATCGCCTCTGAGTAGGCGGTATGCTACTGAGTAGAGCTGGAGTTTCTTTAGCCGGGCAGCATATGGCATATGTTTGAGTCTCTTGATCCTCTTGGTGAGGTACTTTTTGGGTCTTTCCAGTTGCTGCAGGTGTTGGGTAAGGTACATCCCAAATGGGGCATTGTACTCAATTATGGGCCTGATGAGGGAAGAGTAAAGGGGCACAATGACCTCTCCCGATCTAGATGTGAATCCCTTCATGATAAGGTGGGCAATATAGAAGGTCTTTCTAACCACTTTGGCAATGTGAGTGTCAAACGAGAGGTTACTGTCAACTTGGGTCCCTATGTCCCTAATTACTTCTTCCGTACTTAATGGATTACCACCTATGTGGTAATTTGTGGGCACTTTGTTTTTCCCAAAGGGTATGACTATGCACTTTTTGGAGTTTAGTTTATGGCCATGGCTCTGGTACAAGTTTTTCATTTCTATGAGACCCTTTTGAAGGATGCTTGTGTCCGCTGGAGAATCAATTATGGTGCCCAGTTTGCAGTCATCTGCGAACTTGGTCAGCCACAATCCTCCCATGTTAGCCTGTACCTCAGAAAAATAAATACCGAACAAGAGAGGTCCCAGGACCGAGCCCTGTGGGATGCCACTTGTGACTGGTTTAGAGTCTGACATGGCTCCAGCAATTCTGACCTTGTGGGTTCTATCCTTGAGCCAGTTTGCAACCCATCTTATGACATAGGGGTTTATATTTAAGCTGGAGAGCTTGTCTATGAAGCCCGAGTGGGGTATTGTGTCGAAGGCTTTTGCAAGGTCAAGGTAGGCTGTGTGAACTACCTTACCCTCATCAATGGCCTTGGTGACTGTTTCAAAGAAGTCGACCAGGTTCAAGAGGCAGGATCTGCCCTTAACAAAGCCGAATTGGGTAGGATCCAATGTCTGTAGGTCCCCAATGTTTTTGTTTATGAGTTCCATAATGATCCTCTCCATAGCTTTGCAGACCAGGCTCGTCAAGCTTATGGGGTGGTAGTTTCCAGGGTACGTAGAAGCACTTCCTTTGTGAAGTGGGACCACTGTTGCTGTACGCCATTCTTTGGGTACATATCCTGTAGTAAGGCTGAGATTAAACAGCAGCCTTATGTGTGGGTTTAGCTCTTCTTGGAGTTCATGTAGCATGCAACCCGGGACACCGTCTGGTCCCATTGATGCTGTGTTTTTAGCTTTGGAGAGAGTGGCTCTCACCTGGGCATCTGAGATGTCAGGGAGGCAACACTCTGCTGGGATAGATATTTGTCCTTTTGGGGGGGGGGGGTTGGATTTGCACGGAACATGTCTGCTAGTATGTTGGCAATGTCTGTGGGTTCAGTGCATTTTTTGTCATTTTGGACTAACTCTGAGCATATCTGGGAGTTTCCACTCAGGTTTCTAAATTAACTAAAGAAAGCCTTGTGATTATCTTTAGTGTCTTGTGCAATTTTTCTATATATATTTCTGATAATGTAGACGAGTATAGTCACAGTGTGTCTAGTAATAGTTTAAATGATAATGTAGATGAGTATAGTCACAGCGTGCCTAGTAATAGTTTAAATGATAATGTAGATGAGTATAGTCACAGCGTGTCTAGTAAAAGTTCAAATGATAATGTAGATGAGTATAGTCACAACGTGTCTAGTAATAGTTTAAATGATAATGTAGACGAGTATAGTCAAAACGTGTCTAGTAATAGTTTAAATGATAATGTAGATGAGTATAGTCACAGCGTGCCTAGTAATAGTTTAAATGATAATGTAGATGAGTATAGTCACAGCATGTCTAGTAATAGTTCAAATGATAATGTAGATGAGTATAGTCAAAACGTGTCTAGTAATAGTTTAAATGATAATGTAGATGAGTATAGTCACAGCATGCCTGATAATAGTTCAAATGATAATGTAGATGAGTATAGCCACAATGTGTCTAGTAATAGTTTAAATGATAATGTAGATGAGTATAGCCACAATGTGTCTAGTAATAGTTTAAATGATAATGTAGATGAGTATAGTCTCAGCATATCTAGTAATAGTTTAAATGATAATGTAGGCGAGTATAGTCACAGTGTGTCTAGTAATAGTTTAAATGATAATGTAGACAAGTATAGTCACATCATGTCTAGTAATAGTTTAAATGATAATGTAGACGAGTATAGTGAAAGTATAGTCATTAGCTATAGTCTACAGGATGGGAGTTTTGAAATGCCAGTGGCTGTCACCTTTACTTAGTAGACAGTTGTTGTTTATCTTTTCGGCTTTTCCCAGTTAGGGGTCACCACAGCGGAACTCCTGTCCACTGATGATTGGCAGCAGATTTTTATGGTGCCGAGTTGCCAGCCCGACTCCCAACCTTCAACGAAGGCACGCCCATTCACGCATACACCACTCGACCATGGGGAGGACATGCAGACTCCACACAGAAGGCACTCCAGCCGAGAATCGAACAGGAGAACATCTTGCTGTGAGGCAACAATGCTACCGCTGCACCATCGCGGCTTAGTAGACAGTCACAAGTTGTTAACTATAGTCTAGAGGATGGGATTTTTGAAATGCCAGTGGCTGTCACCTTTACTTAGTAGACAGTTACAAGTTGTTAACTGTAGTCTACAGGATGGGATTTTTGAAGTGCCAGTGGTTGTCACCTTTACTTAGTAGACAGTTACAAGTTATTAACTGTAGTCTACAGGATGGGATTTTTGAAGTGCCAGTGGCTGTCACCTTTACTTAGTAGACAATTACAAGTTGTTTACTGTAGTCTATGTGATGGGATTTTTGAAGTGCCAGTGGCTGTCACCTTTACTTAGTAGACAGTTACAAGTTGTTAACTATAGTCAACAGGATGGGATTTTTGTTAGATTTTACTGCTCTGCTTGTTGCTGTTGGTGCTGCTGCTCTTCTTGCACAACAGGGAAAAATAATTTTTTATTTTATTTTCTGTGGAAAGGCAGAGATAGAATATCAATTCCTTGTGAGACAGGCAGTTTTGGAAATTGGAGAGTTAAGCCATTGAAAACTACAGCGCCTGTTTGGTAAACTTCCAGTTAACACCATTATCTTCTTATGGCATCAGTCATTTTAGGGCCTGGCTTTCTTATGTTAATGGCTTTCCCATTAATAACAGAGTTAGAAAAACACAATATAAGTTACATGCTGACATAAGGGTGTTAATTTTGAATGTCCCATAGTGGAAATGTTAATACCTTCAACATTCTGGGTACATATATAACTCTCCCAAGGGGCAGTAAAAATCAAAGAACATTGACAACTTTCTATCTTTTTAAAATAAGTCATAAAACGTATCATGTGACATCTAGCCTTTCAGAGATTCTGGCAGGCTGGCATACTCAACACTCCAGGAAGTAGAATTTGGTTTTGCTTCAGGCTTAGTACAGGACTTTGCCATGGACTTCAACTGGTGGCAAACTGTCTCTGCTCAGTGGTATGTACACCTCATGAGGAAGGCTGGAGATAATGTAGTTATTATTCCTTAACTTTCCTCACAATGAAACCTTTAGAGGTGCATGCAGAAGATTTCTGTAGCTTGTGAGAGGGTCTGGTGCAATGTAATGATTTTATTTGTATGGGGTGACATGGATAATGGGGTGCATAGCAGCAAGGATGAATAGGAGCACTAGCAATAGACCCAAGAATATAAAATGAAAAATAAACTGTCTATACCTCTGTGCAGGTGAGCATTTATTTAATTATTTGCTTATTTCATTTATTTTATGCTGCTACACAATTAATTTCCTTTGAAACAAATATCCTTTTACAAGAAAAGCAAGATGCCAAAATGTGCATAGTACAAGGGGAAAATTATAGCTTTGTGTCAACATAACAAAAAAATGTCATAAGGATATGAGTTTATACTAGAATGCCCAATGTGGTAAAAGTAGTAGAGATAAACATTACCAAGACAACAATTGTGAAGGGTGAAGAGATGCAAGGAAACCATCTAGTCTGCTTGATTAAGGGTAAAGGATCTGTGGCTCTCATAAACTGGCTTGAATGTGGTTTTAGTGAATGGCTGCTGATTGTATCAGTTTGATTTTAACTGTTCAAAAACAAATACATTTATATCTTTAACAGTACTTCTGCTGTCTGCGAAACATCTCTGCATTTTAGTGGCATCTCTTACTTTTCTCCCATATTGTGAAATTATGGAGTTAGTTTATATAAGTTTAGGGTATGTGTGTGGGGGGAGGTGGGCAGGCTGCTTCCATAAAAAACTGTTTTGCTTGTTTGTTTTTGCGTCCTTTGCAGATTATATTTTATTCTTTTTTTTAAAATGAAGAAAAGTGACTCAAAAAGATAGTGGGTGGTATTTCATAGTTGCTTGTGCAAATCCGATAGGGGTATTACTCTTACTTACAAATAAGCATAACAAAGGCACAGTTCATAAAGGCTATTTACGCTAATACTCAAAATCTAAAAATAATGAGATGCAAATGAGAAGTGTTGCAAAGTGCAGTATGCTAATGAGATGGTTTTGCAATTCATAGTCTGAAGTCCTAGCAGTATGCACATCGATTGTTAAATGCAATGCTTCTCCTTTGATATTGGAGTGGCAGTCCGTGAACTTGTTTGTCCAAGTTTGCAAGTAATTTCCTGACATACAAATGAATTATTTCCCCGAGCAACCCTTTCATTAGTTTGCATGTAATATGCATAAACATTAAAATGACACAATAAATTGTTTTGAGCAGCAATCACTTCAGCAGTCTGACCTTGTATGCACAATCACTTCCCTGACACACTAATGAATTATTTTCTTCAGAGACCCCTTCAGTAACATTTTCTAGTATGCGCAAGCAGTAAAATAAAATATTTCATCCAATCTACCTCTTTAGTAACATTTGTTAATATGCACAAACCCCAAAATAAATCATTTCACCCAAGTGAGCTCTTCAGTAACATTTGCTAGTATAGACAAGCACTAAAATAAAAGCAACCCCTTCAGTAACATGCCCTGGTATGCACAACCACAAAAATGAAGCATTCACCTAAGTAATCCCTTCAGTAACATGTCCCAGTATGCAGGTACACCAAAATGAAGCATTCACCCAAGCAGCCCTTCCAGTAACATGCCATGGTATGCACAAGAATCAAAACAGAACATTTATCCAAACAACCTCACGTCGTTATCCTGACAGTCTGGGATTTGCATAGCCTTGTAGCACCACTTGTCATAGATCACTGCTATAAATATGCAAAGCCCTGGACCATGAATACTGCACAGTGATTCAAACTGACAGAGAAAAAACAGGTGATATGTTCAGATAGTGCTGGAAAAAGAAAAGAGAGGATGTAAATCCTAATGTTTCTTATGTCATTACTTTTGTACTGTATTATAAGACCTTACTAAAACATTGCATATAGAATTGGCAATAATGTGCTTATTTTTTATGAAATTTCACAACAGATCAACATATAATGGGAGTTCTGTGAGGGAAGGAGAACAAAGATGGCTAACATGAGACACATATCGTTTTCATTATCCCTTGTGTTTGTCATGTCAGAACCAAGATTTAGCATTGACCACACTTTCTCATATGGGATTTATAGACAAGCTGACAAATGCAATCCCCCCAATATGTGCTAGAGCTGTTGCAAGGCCTTCCACCATTACATTTTGCCTGAAAATGGCTCTCAAGGGAGGGAAACAGTAGGCATCCTCACAAGGTGACCTACACTATCCAAATGACATCTCTTGAAAGAAGGGAAAAGTGTCAGTACCCCAACGTCATCCTATATTTATGAGCTCAGTTCACACTATCACTAAAAACGAGTCCAGCTACCAAACAAAAGAGATTATTTTTGCTACTTGTGCTCCGATCCCATTTTTCAGCCACAGCATTGAGTTGATATCCAAAGGTGGGGGCTAGAGACTCGTGCTAACAGTTTTGTCCCTTGATTTGGCATGTTTTTCATCACTACTAGCAGGTACAATGCCTGTGATGATCCTGCTTCTGAACTAATATGCACTAATCTGTAGTTTGATCATCTGATGCTCTCAGACTCATTGATGAACAAGGTAAGTGATAAGTGAAACATTTAGTAAGTATTAGCTCATCACTATTGTCTTTACAACACAGTCATATATGTCTGCAGTATGGCCTATGTTCTTATTGGGAATCAGCTTAAGCAGTAAATATACTTTATAAATAAACCAGGTCAGCTGTTACTACTCAGTAGAAAGGCTAGCAATATGAATTCCTTCTTCAGATCAGTACATCCACCCCACTTCATAAACAGATACTGTAATGTTCATAGGTTCATAGGTTCATACTAGGCTATCTGCCCAAGGGCATTTATAAGCCTAGCCCAGAGTTTTGTGGCTTTCGCCACCCCTTTAGTTTGGAGGATACTATGCCCATTATTTTGCTGTGCCTCTGTCAAGCAGTGACACTGAGATAATCCCTGGGGTATATCTGCGATCTTCCATCCATTGGTCATGATTTCTCTTGAACAAAGCCAGCGAGGTGCTCTGCCTCACATTGTTCCACAGCATAGGGAGTCTCTGGGTGATGAATCTGTCCCTCCAGCACGTCCTATTAATAACCGTGTCAAGGTTTAAGTCTCCCGCGCTTGTAGTTCTGAGGGATCTAGATTTTTTGAGGTGAAAAAAAAAAAAAAAAATGTCTGTCACTACTTCATTTATTAAAGCAAGGGGAAATTGAGAGCTCTATCCAAAAAGTTAACAGCAGCACTGCTAAATGTAGCTGCATGGACATCTAAACGAGAATGAAATATTACAGAAAAAAATATGTGAAAGGAGTGGACTATTGCCTGCATGGCTTAGGTAACACTGACAAGTTTAATATAATAAACAAACTGCATAAGAGGTTTCTGTTACACTGAATTCAATTTCAGTTAGCAAACTTTGGCATACCAGAAATCCTTCTTCCAGTTTGGCACTAGTTTTAGCTTGTGGATTGTGAAAGGTTAACTGACCTCATGGAACTCATAGATAATGCCAGCTTAAATGAGAATTTCCTTAAGGTTCTCCATTTGTTTACATAGTTCATTGATTTCTTGTTTTATAAAGCTGACATTACAAACACCATACGCTAATATCTGAACTGTCTGACACTGCAAGATAGTTCAACAACAGTACCCCATGCACTAACATGTCACATTCCTTTACATATCGTATAGTGCTAGGCCTCTCACAGTACACGTTTGTGAGTATGATGCAACAGAAACCTCCTAACAACATGCACAATTTTGCATGCATGGTATTGAGAGAAAATGCCTACTCTTACATTTAGAAAGCCAGAATAGATGCTTATAAAAATAACACATTTAATTAAAATAAAAAAATCTTTTATTTGTCCTTTACATTTCAGGAATAAAACTTTGTGCAGAGTTATTGGAGCCAGTGATTCAAATTCCATGTTTGGTGCAAGTTATACAATCACTAGCAACCTCAGACAATCCATTCTTGTACGTGCAATGCAGCTGGCAGAGGGCTAGCAGCAAAAGGAAGCATTTTTAAGCTGATGGTAGACATCAAAAGCAACTTCACTTGTGACAAAGATTAAAGTATTGCAAAAAACATAGAACTGCAGCTTGACTGTAAAGTCAAATGTTAGACTAACACGTTTTTATAGCTAGCATAGTGTAAAAATGTACAAATTAAGTGTGACAGTTGTCAGAAGGAAAACAAATACTGCAGTCAGGACTGCATGCTCATTTTGCCTTTTAGTTCAGCTCTAAAAGCAGGTGTTGTCACAGAGTTTATATGCCAACATATCCAACTAGAAGGTGAAATTATGTTTAACTTGTACATAGTGTAGAAATTCAATAACAACACTGATACATTTGATACCAAGCTTTCTTGTTGTTAGCCTAATTGCCCAGTTTTACATTTGCACCAATTGGAAATTGCAATGATAATTCTATGAGACAATCCTATATCTATAGAAAAAGTCAGATTTAAAATTTAGAATGTTTTTCACTGTCAAAAACTCTCTCTCCTCAACTTATTTAGGAATGAATGCAAATAAAACAAGCTATGCTTCTTTTTATTGAATATGATGATACCAGACAATGCAGATAGTCTGTGAAGATCTGGCCTACCTGTCAAGTTTTACAATCAGAGTTAGGGACAATGCAAAAATAACTGGAGAAACGGCCTCAAATCAGAGACACTTTTTAATCATGAAGAGCAGGAGGCAAATTAACACCTCTTTTTCCTGAGATCTTCTGAGGCAGGAATTCACTTTCTTTCTTCCTGAGAGCTTTTCTCCAAAATTTTCTGCTGGAAACACATTGCATTAGATTTATAACTGATAAATGATGCGAGTTACAAAAAAAAAAATGTAAAATGTGATAGTTTTTGGTAGGCAATGAGCTCCACAGTGGTGTTAGTATCAGATGCTGATTTTATACTGCATATTTATAAAGGAGAAACCACATTTTGTTTGCCAAATAATACTAGTGTTATTGGCAAAATGTTACATATCTGTAAGTGAGAAAGATGGGTCCAAGATATCTGAAGGAATTGCTTATCTGCTCTAAAGCTTTCCTATAATGAATGACAAGAACAGCTTGCACGCAAGCGTCTTGTGACCTGTCGAGCAGGACAAAGGGGGTATGGCACAGACGGTACTATTTAACCTTTCAACGCAACACAGCTGTCACTACGGAGCTTCCTGCAGCTATCAACTCAGTAGGTCTTTAGTGAATTGCATGAAATGTTGTCATTTTGCATAAAAGATAGTTGAGCTCCCATTTTAAGTTTTTTAAAAAAAGAATTGAACAGTAACATTAATAACGTTACAGCCTGAGAAACAATGATGCCCTCTGTGATTGAAGTACTAAGGCAGATGTATTCTCAGTTTAGTTATTACCATGCCTAATGTAGTACTGGACTTCAGAATTAAAATACACTTCATGAACAAGGCAGTAATGTGTAAGATTAGTGGTGCTATGCCTGCATTTATCAGTCAAGTGTATTGCAATACCTAGGCCATATAGGATCCAGTCATCAGGCAGAAGTCACACCCCCTTTTTCTTTTAAGTCCTCTTTGCAGCCATTTTGGTTGTGATGAATTATTTGTACTATTATTCTTGCTGTTTATTTTCTAGTGACAAACATGTTAATACACTGTACTGTACCTGAGAACAGATTACCTAAAGCGTTCATAACTATGTATTCCAGTTCACACAATGGGTACCTTAACCAGCAATAACAAAGTTTCCACAGGTAAGAAATCATTGCCACAATGATATTCCTTCCATATAGTGAGCGCCATATCTCTCAGCTGTCCCTGATTTCCAAGGATGTCCCTGACTGCTGTTTCAAATTTTAGCCCTATCCCTCTTAATTCCTTCAAAAGCTGGTATCTTTGGAGAAAAGGTTGTGAATTACAATTAAATAATGCCACTATTATAGTTGCTGATTTATTTTACTTCAGAAAAATATATTAATTCATTTTCTCTTGTACCATCAATATCTCAGATTTATCACAATATTATCCTTTTGTTGATGAGGTCAATCCCTCCTCTTTTTGGCAAGACCTGAGATGGTATTTATAGTACTAGGGGATATTTGGTCAGGACATCTCTCCTACTCTTTTTGATAGGTGCCATTTTATTTTTGACAATCACTTAAGCTTCCACCAACTCATGCAGCTCAGACATCCGTTTAACATCTCATCCTAACAATGACACACTCAGGAAGGCAGCAACCCCTTATGCTGCACTGTATTGCTAGCAATTCATCTACCAGGTGTGGAAATATAACCCACTGCCTTTTATACCAAAGGTGACCATGCTCCTTTTTGTGCCACTAACATTACTGCTATGTAAAATGTGACCCCATTTCTTCCTTATTATTTTTGGATTTTTTCTTGATTCAATTGTAATTAGTCTCTGACCCACCAGGAGTTGTGGTTAGTGCCATTTCAAATCCTTTATCCCAACAGTACATTATTAGTAGCAGTGCTTCCTGAGCAGTAGATCAACTTACTTTATAATAAATTTGCCTTTCATATGGGTTTTGAGTAGATTCATACACAGATTCTCAGCAGGTCCACTTTGTATTAAGCAGAAAGTGTGCACATTTTCAGTCAGAGCTCTCATGTCGAGGTGAAGTTTCGGGTTCTGGCATCATTTAGCACTGCACCCTTGTAGCTTGGAGATCAAGGCTCTGCTTTATTAGTGCAGGTGACCAAAGTTCTTATGCCACAGCTTTCAAATATATTCTGTTAAATAAATAAGGCACACTTAACCATACAACAAAATATATTTATATTAACCCTGCACTGCCACATTAATCACTACAGTAACATGCAATTAAACATTGTTTTTCCTGTTGGTAAACTAAACCAAAACTAATAAGATTAAATTCTGGTAGCACCACCACTTTAATTACATTTGCCGGTATGTTGCTAATCATGATTAATTGAGGCAAGATGCTTCCATATAAAAATAGACAAATTAATTGGAAGTTGTAGGTAGAACAGAATTAATATAAAGGTGCCAAATCTGGCATGGATTAGTACTGAGGTTGTTAACTTTATAAGACTCAGAACATTTTATTGGTTTGCTTTATCCCTTGTGTTGTAGCGGTCATTAACTCTTTGTTTTCTTCTTAGCTCTTTTAGTAATTCAGGTATTAAAATCCTGATGAGCAAAGTTAATGTCTCAGGCAGAGGATTTTTTTCTGAGTTTGAAGCCATGCTGAGAGAACCAAGCCTCACAAGAACCAGAAAGAGAAGTCTTACTGATTCTATAGAACTCCTTATCTGTGAAATTCCAGCTAAGAAGGCAAGATGGAGGTCAAGAATGGAAACCAAAGAACAGCAGCTTCTTGCTCAGTTAATATGACGTCAGGCATGGGTGTATTTATTTATTTGTCTTTGTTTACCTGGAAAGTCCTATTGGGTAATATCCATTTTCAGCGGTGTCTGGGTAGAAAAGCTCCATTTGCTTACATTGCATTATACTAAGTTCCAGTTAAACACAGAGTAGTTACATTTCTATTTACATTTATACACAAGCAGTAGTTACATTTATAAATTCTAAGATTTTTCTAGTGGTAAAAGTTACTAAAGAGAGTGACCGCGTGCAACTTAGTGGATTGCACAGGCAGCAGTTATGTATAAGTATTGCCGTGAGAGTTTGAGAATATCCTATTTAAGGATAGTATTTGGAGAGTATCATATGGTGAGCACAAAGTCTTAACCTGGTGATGAGCATGTGCAGGACCAAGACTGGTTAAGATGTTGTGTAAGCAGTGATTTAAATGTATTGGGTTTGTAGGAGAGGTTTGTTTGTGGCTACTGTTCCAGAGTTTAGCCATGTACTGGGAGTAGACCGAGTCTCCTGCAACATTATTTGAGTTATTTGTGAGTAGTAAGAATTTGTTACTAGAATGGAGGTCCCTTGCTGGAGAGTAGGGCAGGTATATGTTTTTTAGTGCAGTGCATTTTTCTGGATGGTGAATGAGTTTGTGTACTATAGCTAGTTGTGAATAGGATAGGTAGTTCTGCAGATTAAACCAGTTTAATTGCTTTATCCTATGACAATGGTGGATCTTATGAGGGAGATTGGTGACAAATTTAAATATTTTATGAGACGAGTTTCTTTCTTTGAGTGTTGTTTAAGTTTACACACAAGCAACCAAAAGGCAAACTGAAAAATAAAACAAAAATAGATTCTGGAGCACGAGAGACTGAGACAAGTAAAAAATAAAATGCTAAGCTTGTTAATAAAATACACTTTTCGTTCAGCTGCTATAGCCAAACTTCATCAGACACGAAACAAGAGAACTGACACACCTTATATAAAGTTGATTAGTCATGTGACAACAATTAAAAACATCCAAAATCCCCTTATAGCATTAAACATAAACAAAGGAGGTTAGTTTAACTGACATAATTCATACAAATAAGAAAATAAAAAACATTTTTTGTATATGTGAATAAACGTTTAACATACAAAACTAGAACTACAACTGCACAGTTAAAACCAAGACTGAAATAAAAATATATCCTATACACAGGTACTTATGATACATGTGTCATAATCCTAACGGATCAAACTCCTTAATTTTAAAACACATGAAATAGAGACTTTATCATTCAAACCCGGCTTTTTATAGGATTGTAGTTTTAACTGCCATATTAACTCTTGGCACTTGGGTAATAGCTTTTGAGGACCACCTGTGATGTCAGGAACCACCTGGTCTATAACCCTAAAAACAAAAGAGCATGTAGGAAACTCGTTACAATGCCTTGCTAAAGCGTTCTCAGACCTCTTTCTCCTGATGGTATACATATGCTCGTATATCCTATCTTTGAACTTCCTGTCTGTTTTGCCCACATAAAATGCAGGACAAGACTGACAGGTAGCCAAATATACTACAGATTTAGATAGGTAATTGTGCCTCCCCCTTACTCTATAATGTCTACAATTGGTAAAAACTGTATACCCAGTGGCTATGTATTTACAGTAATTACAGGTCTCACATTTATAAGTCCCCTCCGTTCGATGTGTTACTACCTTCTTTGTCTCTAAGATACTCTTTAAATTATTTCCCCTTTTATAAACAATAATAGGTCTATTTCCTAACTTATCATTTAATTCAGTCTCAAAGGAAAATAAATTCCAGTTCCTTTGCAAAATAAGTTTAATCAAATCTGATTCTAAACTAAATGGGGTAATAAAACTCATATTAAATCTTTGTACCTCATTTACAGAACAGATAGACAAATTCATGTCAATACATGTGTGGACCTCTGTGTTACAAATGACATCCCCTTCTCTAAACTACTAACTGTGTTAGACAATATAGGTTTGTATATTTCTTCACTCCTCTTATAACAAACCTCCTCAATGATGTCACTTAACAAACTTTCAGGGTATCCTCTTCTAAGGAACATACCTCTCAGTACCTCACATTCCTCAAGAAACAAATCATCTTTCGTTACCATACGGGCAGCATGAACCAATTGGCCTTTGACCACACTTTTTTTCTGTTGCTGTGGGTGGGCACTCGAGTAATGCAAAATTGTGTTGGAATACGTTTCATTTCGGTGGATCCTAGCTACATACTGTTTATTTGTACAATCAGTAGACAATTCCACATCTAAAAAGGCTATTTTGTCTACAGCCACATTATGTGTAAACCTTAAAAACGTTGTACTAATGTTAATCTGCTCTAAAAAGGAATCCACCTCCAACATATCACCATCAAACAAAATAAAGATGTCATCCAGGAATCGAGTATAAAATTTCAACTTAGGTTTTTATTTTCTTATTTGTATGAATTATGTCAGTTAAACTAACCACCTTTGTTTATGTTTAATACTATAAGAAGATTTTGGATGTTTTTAATTGTTGTCACATGACAAATCAACTTTATATAAGGTGTATCAGTTCTCTTGATTCGTGTCTCATGACGTTTGGCTATAGCAGCTGAACAAAAAGCGTATTTTATTAACGAGCTTAGCATTTTATTTTTTACTTGTCTCAGTCTCTCGTGCTCCTGAATCTATTTTTGTTTTATTGTTTAAGTTTGTTGGGATAGGAGTGGTGTTTAAGAGTATTGGCAGTAAGAAGTTTTTCTTGCATATCTGTCAGGAATCCACTGATTCTATAAAGAGAGCCTTGTTTCTAGTGTGTAGATTTAATGGGTCTATATTAATTCAGGGAATGCTTAAAATAGTGAACGCTGATTTATCGACCCTTTAAAAGAGAAAGCTTGAAATCCTGAAGACACGGAACAGCGATTTTTTTTTTCAGCGAAAATATCGCTGGGCAATTTTTGGGACTTTGCCAGTTACTACACTGTGGTGCGATCTTGGAGTTCGTATATTTAAGTGGGGGGTTGTGGGGGGCAAAGCCCCCCAGTTTATTTAGTGTTTTGAAGTTTTTTATTTATTTATTTTTTGTGGAACAACGATTTTTTTTTCCCCCTGGGAAAATAATTGCTGTTCCGTGTCTTCTGGATTTCAAGCTTTCACTTTTAAAGGGTCAATAAATCAGTGTTCACTATTTTAAGCATTTGCTGATTTAATATAGACCTAGTTTAATGGTGTGCAGTATATACTGGCCATACTTAAGATTGTTATCTATTATAAAACCTAGAAGTTTACTGTGAGTTATAGTTTCAATAACAGTATTATCTGCTGACTTTATAGTGAAAGATTACTTTTTCATTTTGGCTACTTTTTGATTCCTTGAGCAAAGTTTCTACAGAGGAGAAATATTTTGGGGTAATATCTTGGAGCTTATTTATTGTCGAGGCTGCACATATTAATGCTGACTCGTCTGCCTTCTGAACTAAACTAGCAGGGTGACTGAAGGTGGGGAGGTCATTGATAAAAATATTAAATAGTAGAGGACCCAGGATAGAGACTTGAGAGACACCTGTAATAACTGGTTGAAAGTATGAGTAGATTTGTAGCCATTTAACAGCTTGCTGCCTTCCAGATAGGTAACTAAGTAACCATGACAAGGAGTTTTGTGAAAGTCCTATTGTGGAGAGTTGAATGAGCAGTTGCCAGTGCGAGACGGTATTAAATGCCTTTGACAAGTCTAAGAGCATGGCGGACACAAGCAGACCATTGTTTGTATGTCGGTTTATTATATTGGTAAAATGTAGTAGAGCAGTAGTGGTGCTATGCTGGGGCCTAAAGCCAGGTTGTGTTTCTGAGAGCAGGTTATTTGAAGTTCGGTATTGCAGCAGCTGCATATGGATGCATTTTTCTAATATTTTGCAGAGGGAATCGCTATTGATTTGTAGTTATTAAATTCTGTAGATGAGCCGCCTTCGTGCAGTGGTATGATATAGAATTTTTTCCACATTGATGGGACATATCTTTCTGCTATGGACCTATTAATATGGACACATGGAGGACTATCACTTCTGTGGCCATTTTAGGTAGTCTGACGGTAGCTGGTCTACAGCTACAGAAATAGTTTTTAGTTTAAGGATCAACTTCATTATGAATGAGTTTGGTACTGGACTAAAACTGAAGAGATGTGAGTGGTTTTGCATGGACAGGGGTAGGGGGGGGCAGCTACATTAATGTCTAAGCAAGATAATACTGATTGTATAAGGTAGGAGTTAAACTGGGTGGGGATAGAGTCTGTCATGTTGTCTTTTTTTGGAGTGGGGATGATGATCTTGCCAGGGTGGAGTAGTTAATTCAGTAATGATCAAAAATGTTTTGGATCATTTTGATGTTTGTCTTGTAGGTTGGTATAGTATGTTTGCTTGTCCTAGTTTGACATGGATTTTTGTAAGGTTTCTAAGATGTCTAAATTGCTGGAAGGGATTTTGAGATCTATTTTTATACCATTTTTTCATGACTTTATCCTTTTTATCATGATGTCTTTTTTTGTTTCTGTTGTTAGTAACGGTGTGGTGTTGGACTTTACTTTTTTATTATGTACTGGTGCTAGATTATTTCAGGTGTGTAAGAACATATTATTAAAGTGTTCTACAACAGAATGCAGTGGCATTGTTCTAAGTACATTCCAGTTATATTTTTTTAGTGTTTTATTGAAAATATCTTTGCTGAAATTGGTTGTTTTTCATATTTGAGTATAGATAATATGTTTATCTAGGTTTTGGTGAGTACTAAAGGCATATGTTGTTATGTGGTCACATATGCTATCTGAGAGACTTTTGTCAGTTTGTCTGGTTGGTTTGTAAGGATCCAGTCTAATGAGTGTCCCCCTGAAGTTATATTGATTCTAGTGGGCGTGTTCATTCATTGTCTGAAGTTGTACAAGTGTATGGATTCAGTGTGGGTAGTGGAATTTATGAGTCACCAGTCTATATTTAAGTTTCCAAGTATTATAGTTTCATGGTTAATTTGTTGGGGTATCCAATACAGGATACTTTTAGCAATATATGTGTTATTCCCTGGAGGTATATAAATTGCTGTTAAACATTTAGTTTTCCTTTTGTTGATTTTTAGGAGTGTTATTTGAAGTTCAGCACTGTTAAATTCAGGTATTTCCTGTATGAGTAAGGTGATGGTTAGGGGAATTTATATAGATGATTGTTACATCACCTGCATGCTTGTTTTGTCTGTCATGCCTGAGTATATTTTATCTGGGGGGATCTAATTATCCTTAATTTATTTTTTAACCAGGTTTCAATAGCTATGACTACATCAGGTGTGTATGTGCCAAGGTTGGCATGTATGTCATGGATTTTATTGCACAAACTTCTTAGGTTCATATTTAGTAAGGTTAGTTTGGGTTCTGCTTTTTGTTGAGAGGTATTAGGTGACTGGTTTATTTTGGGGTTAGAAGTCGTGTTTTTATGAACAGTGGGACCTGAGTTGGGGTGAATATCTCCGCTATTTTTTTTTAATTGATATTTTAAAGAAGGAAGAATGTGGCCGGTTATATTTTGTTCTTGGTTTGGTATTTGATGATAAATTTGGATAATTACTTTTAAGATATTTACAGATAAATAAATCAGATATGGTTTGTTTGTAGAGACGGTGCTAATGAGAAAGACAGGCTGGGTGGATGTTGATATTCTTTGTGAGGAGTGGCTGAAGTCCTGTACAGAGGTCAGGCTCATAAGGTGATGACATTTTAGAGGTACTTGGAGGGGTGGGTGTTAATGCTTGTAATTAGTTGGCTAAAGAAGACCTCAAGAAATACTTGGAAGCTCTTCAAAACAAAGGTAAATCCAGAATTTTTGATTTGGTGTTTGACAAAGGTTGTGTGTCAAATTAAGACATATTAAGGGGGAATCACAACGTTCCACCATAAGAACCATAAGCTGGGAAACATAAGGAAAAGGGTAACAGCTTCACAGTGTCAGGGTCCTTGGAGGGAAGCATAAGGATAAGGGTCACAACTCCACAGTGTCAGGGTCCTGGGAGGGAAGTATAAGGATAAGGGTCACAGCTCCACAGTGTCAGGGTCCTGGGATGGAAGAATAAGGATGAGGGTCACAGCTCCACAGTGTCAGGGTCCTGGGATGGAAGAATAAGGATGAGGGTCACAGCTTTGTAGTGTCAGGGTCCTGGGATGGAAGCATAAGGATGAGGGTCACAGCTCCATAGTGTCAGGGTCCTGGGATGGAACAGCTCCACAGTGTCAGGGTCCTGGGAGGTCACAGCTCCACAGTGTCAGGGTCCTGGGATGGAAGAATAAGGATGAGGGTCTGTCAGGGTCCTGGGATGGAAGCATAAGGATGAGGGTCACAGCTCCATAGTGTCAGGGTCCTGGGATGGAAGCATAAGGATAAGGGTAACAGCTCCACAGTGTCAGGGTCCTGGGAGGGAAGCACAAGGATAAGGGTCACAGCTCTGCAGGGTTAAGGTCCTGAAAGGGAAGCATAAAGATATGGGTCACAGCTCCGCAGTGTCAGATTCCTGGGAGGGAAGCACAAGGATAAGGGTCACAGCTCCACAGTGTCAGATTCCTGGGAGGGAAGCATAAGGATAAGGGTCACAACTCTGCCATGTCTGGGTCCTGTAATCAACAGGAGATGGCAATCAGTCAGCAGACTGAAACAAGAATACCATATTTTCTTGCGCTTGTGGGTTCTAGTGTGTCTTGACAAGGTACAAATTCAAAGGAAGGTCTTACCCTGGGTTTTCGTATCTCTGCACATCTTCACACTTCCATCATTGATAAGATCATTAGAGGAAATTATGTTGATGTGTTGATTTAATAGATGTTGAGGGCATTTATTGTTTTTTGAGGCAGATAATATTGGGTCCAAAGACCTGCAAGTGGAGAAGAACTGGAATAACTGGGAGTCAATTTCTGCAGTGTTTATGACAGTGATAATAGAGAGGGAATGCCACCAAGTTTTACCTTTATTAGCTTATTTTCAAACAACTTGGGAAGCTCACTACATTAGGAAGGCACATTGTGGATTTGGTTTGAACAGCATTTCATGAAATCGAGTTGTTGAAACATGATAAGAGTCTTTTTGGATTTCTTCCTCTCCTAATTAATAAATGTTATACTAAGCGTGTCTGAATCTGTAATAAACAATGTACTGTGAAGTTTTGGTAATGTAAATTTTTAACAAAGGAGTTGGGAGATTCAGTTGGGAATGAGAGCATTTCCTCCTGCAGATAATAGACTAACTAAAAGACCCCACCTATAGAAAAAAACTTATGCAAATTAAAGAGTGAAAATCTCATCCAACTGGAAAACACCAAATATATCAGAAAAGAGCTTAACACTAGCCAGTCATACAAACTGGCACTCCCTCTCTGTTTGTGGAAACCTGTATATAAGAGCAAGCCTTAAACTACTATTTTTCATAAATGTTTTGGATCTGATGACGTCTGCAAGATGGAAGCACTAATCCAAATAAACTTTCTTTGAAAAAAACTGACTAAAGGCAATCTTTCTTTCAGAAATTGTTAAAACTTCTAGTGATTTAAGAACTTTTGAAGGGGATCAAAATCTTTCCATTTAGAGATTCTAGCATGAAGTAAGGGTTCATTTCCCACAGAAACACATCACCACTCTGGAGCTAATACCCTACCACAAGATGTCGGTCCAGGTTAGGACGACAGTCAGCTTCCCCTATTATGAGGGTCATAGAGAGATCACCTTCCCACAAACCAGACCTTAAGCCCAGGGTCAAGTGATCCTTTCATGTCCTCAGGAGGAATGGTACCTTTTGAGGTCATCCCACATATAGTAACACACAGTGACCTGTCAGAGCATCATTTTTAGAAGGACAGCTTAAGGACTGCCTGAACAAGCCTGTTGTGTCCATTTTAATTCAAAGATTCACTTTTGGTTTCCTTATAGTATACATTTCCTCCATGGACAGCAAATTTACTAAGAACCTGCACTCTGTATTAGAGATAACAGAAGCTGTGAGGAAACGTGTTGCTACAGAGCTCTCCGAAGCCAGTTTTGCAGGTCCTTTTGATACATAGGAAGCTTTCAGAATTTCACCTGATTTGCCATTTGTCCTTTCCAGATGGCTCTTCAATTAATGATTTTATTGACAAACAATTAAAAAAGGTCCATTATGCATCTGTGGATGAGGCAGCATCGGTTATTAAAAAGTTTTCAGACCCATGGCTGGGTAAGATAGACATCCACTTGGCTTTCAGATTGCTTCCAGTCCTGGAGCAAGACTGACCATTGCTAGGATTTCCTTTCTGCATTATTTTGACAATGCATGCCAAGGGGGTACTCTACTGCTACCTCTATGTTTGATGCTTTCATTACAGGACTCCATTGGCATTGGCAACACAGGATGCCCAGGCACAAAGCTGCACACTATTTAGATGATTTTTTGATAACTGGCAAAGGTGAAGAAGAAGCCATCAAGGAAATGTAAAGTTCTATTACTTTATGCCACGGTTTGGGCATCCAACTGGCCAATGACAAAATTGAAGGCCGTTCTAAACTGCTCCCATTTTTTGTCCTTGACATTGATACTTTTGGCTCACTTCAAGATTACCATAAGCTAAAGTACAACAATCAAAGTCAATAATTCAAGAATTCTTCCCAATTAAAAAAATCAGGATTCTCAAACTGATGGAACTTCATGGCTCTTGGCATGTAGGTATTCATGCCAAGCAGGACATTTTTAAGAACACTGTCAAGTCTTTTGATGGATGGTAGAGCTAAGCATCACTGGGTTTGGGTAATGAACAGAATCAAAGAAGACTTACATCCAGGTCAGGTTTTCCTACTGGGATATAATGAGGTTGCTGTCTGGCAGTTGGACTGGACCACTTTTTATGCTCTTTAACTGTAACAGATGCAGCCGCAAATATTGGCACAAGCCATTTTTCTATTGTCTATCATTTTCTGCAACATGGTCTTTCATGTGTTTACAAGACAGGAAAAGGGATATTGCCTTCCTTGAGATATTTTCCATTTGGATATCCACACTAGTATGGAAAAGGCATTTCAGGTAAAGTAATTTTTTTCCAGATAACTAGGCATTAGTTGCAGCTTTGTTAAAAATGTCTTTTTGATCTAAATGGGTTTAATCAACCCTGAGGCTTTTAGCAATTTCAGCTTACAAATTAACATGACATTTTCAGCTAGATATACATCCCAGGCAAGGACAATACAATTGCTGATAGAGTATCTTGTTTTCAGAGCTGCAGATTTTGAGACAAGTTAGCAGCACCAGATGCCTGCTGGTATCCTATGCCTATAGTGCAGGAGGTCAGTATCCTACACCTATAGTGCAGGAGGTCAGTTTCCTACACCTATAGTGCAGGAGGTCAGTAACCTACACCTATAGTGCAGGAGGTCAACATCCTATACCTATAGTGCAGGAGGTCAGTATACTATACCTATAGTGCAGGAGGTCAGTATCCTACACCGATAGTGCAGGAGGTCAGTATCCTACACCTATAGTGCAGGAGGTCGGGTTGATTGGCCAGGCCTCCACTTGAAATTATTATGCAGTTCATGGGCACTTAGCACTTGGAGAGATTACTCAGCAGCCATTCATTCTTGTAAGGGGGTGCTATTTTAAACTACCCTGCTCCTGCGTGCAAATAGACAGTGGTCAGTCTCTGTCAATATATGTTACCTACACCGGAGGAAAAAGAAGCAGTTAAGCCTACGTGGCTACATTTTGCAAGCCACTGCATGAATTACCCAGATAACTGGTCTTTTGATATCACTGACCACTGGTTGATTGCCATGGTTATCAAAGGCTGGACATAGATTTAGGGTAGACTGAGATACTAGAAGATCTGTAAGGAAATCACTGTTAGCCACCATAACATTGGATATTCGATTTACACATATTTGCAGTTTGATCAACTCTTTTCACATGGTTATATGCAGGTTCCTTTTAGAATCAGTGGCTATATGCAGGTTCCTTTTAGAATCAGTGGTTATATGCAGGTTCCTTTTAGAATCAGTGGTTATATGCAGGTTCCTTTTAGAATCAGAAAGCTAAGCAGTATTGGCATAGTGGCCACCAGACAGGTTAGCATTTGGGTCAAGAAATGAAAAACAGACCAAGACAGTTGGGTTCAACAAGTACACTTAGATTAGGAGATTATTTAACTTGCTTGGTTCATTTGGAGGAGTTATCATACCATTTAACTACAGTTAAACCACCCAAGCAGCCAGTTTTTAGGCTCCTGTAAGGCCAGTTAATTTCACTGAGGGAGGCAGATGGATTGCACACTCAGCAAGGCATTGTTGAGTCATTTCCATTACAGATTTTTCGAAATTTTGAAATTTTGAACCATTTCAATGGAGATCACAGTACAGAGTGGAATATTTACCATTATCCTCACTGTAGTGTGATCGCAAAGTTGTTATATTTAATTAGCAAGGGGTGCAGGAGGTCCTTGCAAAAATGTGAAAAAAAGAGTTTTTTTTTAATTTAAATTTCAAAGTCTCAAAACTTTATTCTTATGGTCTTGACCATAGGAAATTAGACGTTTTGAAACTTCAAAATTTACATGTAGACCCACATACACATGCATGTATATATATATATATATATATATATATATATATATATATATATATATATCATCATCATCATCAAACATCAAATGTTCATAATACCAAAAAAAGAAAGAATGATCATTTTAGACTGAATCTAAATATATATATACTAGCGGTGAGATCACACAACAGCAAGGTAAGGGCAAAATCTGCTGCAATGCTAAATAACTGCCAGCACTCAACCCCCACACCTGGCTGGCAGGAAGAGTCTATAAACTTCCCTACTTGACAACTACTTCCCCACTTAAAAGCAAACAGTCTTTAGTACTTATTCAGGCATGTCCAAGAGACAGCTCCTGGTGTACTCTCCAGCCTACCTGATGAACACGGGTATCCTGAGGCAATGTTACAACTGCCTCATGTACACAGACAACCCTCTCCTCCTACCACCAAACACTAATACCTGAGAGAGAAACACTTATACAGCCAATCTAGAGGCAAAGCTCTCTCCAACCAAGACTGGAACAGACAGTTAAGAGGGGAAAGTAATAACTCACAGCACCCCGCTCACTTCACATAGACCTACTAAACCAACACCTCCAAGACCCACACATAGTAACACCAAGACATATATGGCGGCTCTGAATAAAAATCTAAATCTGCCTAGGCAACAGAGACCTCCAAAGCAGATGCACAAGCAACCTCCTTCCACGAACACACCCCAAACGACACATAGCCCACAAACCCGGTGTGCTATGCAACCACAGCCCATAAGGTAAAACAACATACCCAACACACTAGTGATAGGTGACTCTATAGTTAGGCACACCGACGTCCCACTCACCAGGCTGGACAAAGAGAAGATTACTGTCAGCTGCATGTCGGGTGGCAGAACCCACCACATAACTCACGCACTCAGGTCACTACAAGTCAAGTACAAATATGACTCTGTCATTGTCCATGTTGGTGTAAATGACCTGAGATGTACCTCCCTGGATACATGAAAAGAGACATGGAAGAGCTCTCCGATCTTGTAGCCCAGGCAGGTATGACCCTAGCCCTGAGAAGCATCCTGCCTTCATGAAGAATGATACCACAGTACAAGGATAAGATGATCAACTTCAACAATTGGCTAAACTTCTGGTGTCATTCAAAGGGGATCTAGTATCTGTCTGCCTGGGATGATATGCTTGACAGGCCATAATGTTTCACCAAAGATGGCCTGCACCTGTCACCCCTGGGATATAGGATACTGGACAAGGCTCTTGTCACCCCCATAGTGCCTTTTTTAGGCAAGGCTCAAAAGACAAACCCACCACCGTAAGGACTACAGGTGACATTAAACTGAGGGCAGTGCTGCTCAATGCTAGGAGTCTAAACCTCAAAATGCACTCACTCGAGGCACTCCGCAAAATGGAGAACATCGATATCTGTGCAGTGAATGAGACCTGGTTCAAGGCTCCCAAGAGCATCCCAGCACTATCAGGCTATAATTCATACCACACATTTCAGCCACAAAACCTGGACACTAAGGGTGGAGGTGTGTCCATAGTCATCAAGGACATCCACACCTCCAGGCTAGTTGCACAACACGATGCCTTTGAGATCATCCAAGTGCAACTAACCCTGGGCAAAAATGCATTCCAAATTGTAGTTTGTTATAGATCCCCCACCATGACCCAGGACCCACACTCCTCGTTCCTGGAGACATTGGTAAAAATGAGGGTCCAACCAAATACCATAATAAAGGGTGATTTCAAATACTCTAACATAAACTGGGAAAACTACTCTTGTACTAATCCCCTTGCTCAACAATTCCTGGAATTAATAAACTCTAAAGCCCTGGATCAACTTGTCAACACCCCACCAGAGGCAACAATATTCTGGACCTGGTCTTTACCAACATGGGTGACCGGTACTCAATGCCTGAAATCAACTCCTCGCTTGTTAGATTAGACCATAAACTAATCACCCTAGATATCCACATCCCGACCCCACCCCCACACAAGGAAACCACCGTAAAAAATTTCCCCAAAGCGAACTTCTCACTATTCAAAACTGAGGTGGCTAACTTCGTAACACCCCTGCAGATGGAGAATACAGTCACGACTGCTGAATCCTACACAAATGCACTCTACAAGCAACTGCATGAGTGCATGGATTGTGCTATCCCCAACAAGACCAGGACACTATCCTCCAAAAAAAGGAAGCCAATCTGGTGGTCCCCAGCCATTAACAAACTCTACAACAGAATGAAGAAACTGTTGCAAAAGCGAGTAAAAACCCAGAAATGAAGGAACTCATTGACGGGCCTCAGTAAAATGCCAAGATCCCTCATAAAATCTTCCAAAGCAAAATTTGCAAGAAAAATTGCCACGGATTCCAAGGACAACCACAAGGCATTATTTAGCTATGGAAAGAATCTCCATGCAACACCCAGATCTGCACTGAACTACAGCAGAATGGCGTAAAAGATACAGAGCCAACTGATATTGCCAACATCTTGGCAGATAGGTTCAATGCAAACTTCACTCCTCTCTTATCCCCCCACAAAGGGCCTATAACTATACCAAATGATTATTAAGCCACATTAATCACAAACACGCAGATAAAAACATCACTCTCTAAAGCTGAAAACACAGCATCCATGGGACAGGACAACATCCCAGGCTCCGTCTTACATGAACTCCAAAATGAACTAGCCCCCCAACTAAACTCCATGTTCAATCACAGCCTCACCACAGGCTATGTGCCCACTGAATGGTGCACAGCAATGGTTATCACACTCCAAAAAGGAGGAGCCACCACAGACCATGGGAACTATCGACCTATTAGCCTGACAAGCCTGGTCTGCAAGGCCATGGAGCGTATCATCATGGAACTCATAAACAAAGACATTGGTAACTTCAAAACTTTGGATGCTACCCAATTTGGATTTGTAAAGGGTAGATCATATCTCCTAAACCTGGTAGACTTCTTTGAAACAGTTACCAAGGCCATAGATGAGGGAAAGGTGGTCCACACAGCCTACCTGGACCTCACTAAAGCCTTTGACACTATCCCCCATTCAGGAATCATAGATAAACTCATCAACCTTAACATAAAATCTTATGTCACAAGATGGGTGGCCAACTGGGTCATGGACAGAACCCACACGGTGAGAGTTGCGGACTCCAGATCCAACTCCAAACCAGGGATAAGTGAAGTGCCCCAAGGTTCAGTCTTGGCACCTCTCCTGTTCGATATATACTTCTCTTCAGGGCAAGTGAACACTGAGGGTCTAGGGCTAACCAAGTTCACAGATGACTGCATACTGGGTGCCATAATCGATTCCCTTGCTGACGTAGCCATCCTGCATAAAGGGATTTACTGAGATAGACACCTGGTGCCAAAAACATGGCCTCAAGCTAAATGCCAAAAAGTGCATTGTCATCCTCTTTGGTAAAAACATGGTACCCATGAATTATCAAATAGGGGAAAGCTCACTTAACATAGAAAGTGTGATAAGAGACCTTGGGATCTAAGTGGATAGTAACCTCTCCTTTGATAATCACATTGCCACAGTGGTCAGAAAATGTTTCTATGTGGCCCACCTAATCACAAAGGGGTTCACATCTAGAAAAAAGGAAGTCATTGTCCCCCTCTGCTCATCACTTATCTGACCCTCATTGAGTACAATGCCCCATTTGGGATGTACCTCACAAGACACCTACAACAACTAGAGAGGCCCCAAAAGTACCTCATCAAGAGGATTGCTGGCCTCAAACAGTTGCCCTATGCTGACTGGCTCAAGAAATTACAACTCTACTTGGTCACATACAGCTTACTCTGAAGAGACCTCTGTCGGACATACAAAGCTATGTCAAACCTGGAATTGATGGACATGCTCCACTTAAAGAAATCCCAGTCTCCCTGAGCTACACACTCTAGGGACCTAAACCTCACCACAACAATAAATAGGACATGCTGGAGGGATAGATTCTTTTCCCAGAGACTTCCTATGCTCTGGAACAAAATTCCCATTTACATCAAGCAGAGCTCTTCATTAGCACTCTTCAAGAAAAACCTTGATAAGTGCATGGGTAATAGGAAATTCACCCCTGGGATCACATCTGGGGGTTTGCTCGATAGAGGGGCAGGAATTTAACACTACATGGGTGGCAAAAGCCAAGACACTGTTGGCTAGGCTTACCTTGGCCCTCGGGCTGATAGCCTAGTACCTACCTTTGAACCAATGAACCTAAATGCCCTGCAATCTCATACAAAAGGCTGCTCAATAAAATTCCATTAAAAAGAACATTTGTTCAAATAAGCATTCACCCTTATTTACAGCCACAAAAAGTGTTAGCTCATATGAGTATTCAGTGTTTAGACTTGGAACTATATATATATATATATATATATATATATATATATATATATATATATATATATATATATAATTCATAACCTTTCAAAATCAACATTTCAATCTTCTGCAAACCCACAAAACACAGCAGCCAATTCAGAATTGTTCATAGAAGCTCTGTCCAACTATATCAGTGACTGCATAGAGGTCACTGTGCTTACCAGAAGTAAGCCAAAAACTTTGCTTATACTCTGATATCAGTCCATGATAGTGAAGATAATCTCTAATCTGAAATTCAAATACATTTTTGGCATCTTCTTTGGGAAGGGAGATTGGATAAACAATTTGCAAAGGAACAATGGGAAGATATATGCATGTCTCCCAAATATGTAACAAAATGTAGAAGATTTAGGATTTTTACTTGGAAATGTTAACATATTTATTTATTTATTTATATTTGTTGACCGGGAGTGTCCGACTGGACGTAGGTCCATTTTCAGTGGAGGCCTGGGGAGAAAAGCTCCACAGTTAAAATAAACAGACAGCAGTTACATTGGATTACATAGCGATTAACTATTTACATAGCAATTACTTACAACATATTTACAGATGAAGAACATAGTACATCAGTAGACAACTAGAATCTTTATCTGTGAAGTACATAACAGACATTAACAAATGTTACAAGAAGAAGTTCCTGCTGTATAATAAGTACTGGCTTATGAGCATTTGAGCTTGCTATAATCAGGGTAGTTAGTGGAGTGGAAAGAAAGGTAGTGGTTGGATGGGGTGGGTGATATTAGAGTGGGAGTTGCAAGGGCATAGCCAGCATGTTTTTAGGTGCGCTTTTAGTAATGTTTTGAAGTGGGTGCATGATGGTATGGAGGTAATTGTGGGTGGGAGGGAGTTCCATAATTTGGCTATGGTGCAAGAGAATAGTGCTTCACTAGCAGAGTTATTGGCTTTAGTGATTTGCAAGTGATTTTTGCTGCTGGATCTTAGTGGTCTGGTGGTGTGATAGGATTGGAGTAGATTCTGGAGGGATGGGACATTTAGTGGATGGTTTACTAGTTTGTGGGCTAGTGAGAGTTGATACCATTGAGGGAGGTGAGGGAGTTCAAGCCAGCCCAGTTCAGCAAGTGAGAGACAGTGGTGACTACAGTAGGATGCCCCTGTGGTGAATTTGGCGATTTTGTTGTAGCAGGTCTCCAGCTTGTTTAGATCGCATTGCCTTAGGTTGGTATATATTGGAGAGGCATAAAGTAGGGTGGAGATAAGGTGGGAATTTGCTATTGAAATCTTTGCTGCTTTGGTGAGAAGTTGCTTATTTCTGTATAGCGCTCCTAGTTTTTGTGGACTTTTTATGGTCATGGATATGTGAATGTCAAATTTTAGTTTATTGTCTATTTCCACTCCTAGCAATTTGGTGTGTTCAGTTGGGTATATAGTGGTGTTGTCTTTTGCTGTGATGTTAAAGTGAGAGTTGTTTTGAGTATGTTTGGTGGGTTGGAAGATGAGTAGTTTAGTTTTGTTTGGGTTGAGTATTAATTAGGCATCGGATAACCAAGTTTCAACAGAGGAAAAGGCTTCCTGTGTGACTTTTTGCAGTTTGGGTAGGGACTGGGCTGAGCAGATGATGGTTGAGTCATCTGCGTATTGTATGAGTGTGCCTTGTTTGGTGGCAGAGGCTAGATTATTGGTGAAAACAGAGAAGAGTAGGGCTCCAAGGATGGATCCTTGGGGAGCCCCTATGGAGACAGGTAGTTGGGGAGATATGTCATTCTGCCATACAACAGATTGTTGGCAGTCAGACAGGTAACTCTGAAACCAGTTGGTGACTGATTGTAAGAAGGATAGGTTATTGAGGACAGATATAAGTTGTTTGTGCGGGACCATGTCAAATGCTTTAGACAGGTCTAGGAAGGTAGCAGAGGAGAGATAGCCATTGTTTCTATGCTGAAGGATAGTGTTAGTAAAGGAGAGTAAGGCAGTGGTGGTATTATGGTTTGGTCGGAAACCATGCTGAGTATTGGAAAGGAGGTTGTTAGTATTTTGGAGAGTGGAGAGAGAATAGCTATGGGGCGGTAATTGGTTAGTTCTGTGGAGCGTCCGCCTTTCTGGAGGGGAATTATATGTGATACTTTCCACAGTGTGGGAACGTAACTTTCTGACAGAGATTGGTTAATCAAGATGGATACTGGGTAGGCCAGAGCATCAGCAGCGATTTGCAGGTATTCACTTGGGAGGTTGTCTGCTGCTAATCTGGTGGGCTTAAGTTTAGATAAGAGTTTTTTTATGCTGGAGGTAGGTACAGGAGAAAAAGAGAAGGCAGTGGGGAGATTACTAGTTGAAGGTGTGGGTTGGAGGGGAGGGGGGTTGTATTGTTTAGCTAGTGACAGTATGGTTTGTGTGAAGTGTGTGTTGAATGAGGTAGAAATATTTTCTGAGGAGTGAGGGATGTTAGGAGGAGGGGTACTGACTTTACCTGGGTGGAGGATGGAGTTTATGGAGGACCAGAATTGTTTGGGGCTGTGTTGGGAGGAGTCTAGAGCAGACTGGTAGTATTGGAATTTGTCCTGTTTTATTAGCTTTTGACTCAGTTGCGTAGTTCTAGGAATTTCTGTCTAGTTGAGGGGGGTTTGCTTTTGCGCCAGTGCTCCCAGGCTTTATCCCTGTTTTTCATTTCTGACTTAGTGGTTTTCTGTAGCCATGGGGAGCATTGTGCTTTGATTCTGGAAAGTCTTATGGGGGCATGGTAATTAAGGATGCTCAGGAAGGTAGTACTAAAAATTCAACTGCGTCATCAAGACTGAGGTACTTTAGAGGATGCCAGTTACATTCTTTGAGGGATGAGATGAATGTGAGTGGGTTAAAGTTTAGTTTTTTATGTATTTGACTGTAGATGACAGGTTTAGCTTGGTATAGGTATTTTTTGAGTAGGAATGTTGGGGAGTGATCGCTGAGGCTATCTGATAAGCAGCCTGTTATATATGACTGGGGGCTCTTACTGACTAGTATCTAGTCCAGGGTAGTGTGCTTGCTGGAGTTTTTATTTATCCTGGTTGGTGACTGGACTAGCTGGGTGAATCCATGAAGGTTTACATGATGGGTTGGATGGTTGCCAGAACAGGATTGCCAGTCAATATTGAAATCACCTAAAATTATAGTTTCTTGGAGGAGAAGGTGGGTAAACCAGCTGAGGAGGTTTTCTAGTGGAGGGATGTTTTGGCCAGGTGGGAAGTAGCATCCAATTATGTTGATGGTTTTGTTTTGGTTTATTCTGAGGTTGGTATGTATTATTTCTTCATTGCCTATTTGTGGAGCTGATGATTTTAAGATCTGGATGTTTAGGTGCTGTTTAAATATTATAGCTACACCGCCTCCTTTCTTGTTTAGCTGGTCTACTCTTAGTATGCCATAACCTGTAGGGAGTATTTGCTCACTGGTAATGTGAGGTTTTAGCCAAGTTTCTGTCAGGATGACTATATCTGGGCAGTACAAGTCTATGGTGGCATGGAGTTCATGGACTTTGTTGGATATACTTCTAATATTTAGGCTTAGTAGAAGAAAGTCACTTGGCTTTCTATTGGCTGTAATATGGGAGAAGTTGTGGTTTCTAGTCTGATTATGAGGATTGGGGTTGGAGATGGTAGGGCCAGGATTGGGATGGATATCTCCACTTAGGGCTAGTTTAGATATGCATGAGGTTATTAGTTTTCTCAGTTTTTGAATGTGTTTGTTTATAAGGGAAACTTTATGATTGTGCTCTTTGGGTAATAGGTATGGTGGGAGGGTTACTGTGTTAAGTTGTAGGGATGCTTTATGTTTGAGTAATATAGTTGGTAGAATATGTGGGGGGTGCATAGGGATGTTTCTTGAGTTGGTGGGAGGGGAGCTGAGTGTGGGTGAGACATGAGTGGTGGTGTGAGTAGTAGTACAGTGGTAGTGGTTGAGTGGGGGAATGATGGAGCTTTGGTAGGATGTAAGATATGCAAGGAGAGTGCATGCAGTGAGCATAGGTAAGGTATGCTTGTACATGTTAATTGAGGAGGTGTGATAGTAGTGGGAAGATGGAGGAGGTAGTGTTGGGTTAGCGCAGTGGCTGGCTACTGGAAAGATGGGAGGGGTTTGTGAGTGTAATAAAGGTGGGACCACTGGGGGTGGGAGGGAATAAGTGGCAGGGTGGGGAGCGAAGTGGGTAGAGACCCTGTTAGTTGCTCTTATGAGGGCACTGAAAACAATCAGGTAACAGAGTTAACTGATAAATGAACCTATATGATAGTGACAAGGGTGGTTGTAGTTGTAAAAATGGTGCCTGCCACAGGTAATATTTATTAACTTTGGGATTGTCTTAAGGTAATAAACAGGGAAGGGTTTACATAGATATTTTTATACCCCAAGTAGACTCCAGAGAATGTTTCCTCAGGTAGACAGCAAATGTTGGAGTTATGATGGGGAAGAAAGAGATAATTGGGAACATATTTTCTGTGAGTGCAGTGAGTTGGCAGACTTTTAAGGATTCCCTGTGGGATGCAGTGTTGGAAATGCTGAGTGGGAGATTGATATGATGAGAGAGATGATTCTTCTGAGCTGTGATACAGAATCGGAGTTGCCTAGACATAAGGCCTTGCTGTCTGTAAATATGGTGGCTGCCAAAAAAGCAATTGCTAGAAAATGGAAATCAAAATCTAAACCAACTATTTTAAAGTAGTGAATATAGTAACAGAGATAAAACAAGTGGAAATGAGATCTTCAGAAAAAGGTAGGAGCAAACTACATAGGAAAACATGTGAATTGTGGGAACAGTACATACAGGGAGGAATGAGGTTTAAAAGAAGGCAGGACGAAATGAGCTGTGGAATGGTTGACTGAAAATTATTGGTTAGATTATAAGTGATGCAAAATGTTTGCAACTGGGAGTGTGCCCCTATGGTTTGTGATGTAAAATGCTTGCAACTAGGATTGTCTCTGTGTGGTTTTTTTTATATAAATGTATGATAACTTATGTCATAAGTAATGTTTTAATAAAGGTGTTTCTTATTTTAAAAAAAAGAGGGCAGAAATTGAATAATTGATGTAATGTTGCTTAGGTTATATGATATATAGCAATATATGTGAAGCATGTTTGTTAATTTTAACGTATTAATACACTTTGATTAGTTTTGTATAAACATAAATGTGCCAATGTCACAACGGATAATTCAATAACGGTGTCTAAAAAAGAAGTAAGTCAAAAACTAACTCTAAAAATAAATCACCTTGGTGGAGTCAAAAACTAAACAGGTCACATAACAAAAGAAAAAAACAGCCATAGCTAAAATTAGGAAATGTAACACTAAAAAAGATAAACCCCTGGATTCAGGAAGCCCTGTACTGAGTGTCGAAATTATGCAGGAGCTGCTGCACACAATATAGTCACCGAGCCACCCAGGACCAAGCTCTCAGGACGTGCACGAGCACCCCTACACTATTCCGGCATACACACCACTGCTATATGCTAATTACCTCATTTGCTGGTGAAAACCATGCAAATGAGTTGAATTAGTCATCCAGGAAGCAGGCAGTTTCCGTGCCTGAACAGTGCACAAAGCAGAAATGTATTCCGCTAGTAACGGAATACATTTTTACAAATTAAAAAAGAGAGTCATAACAACTCAAAAGAAACCGTGTATTTTAGTTAGTAGGCATGGCAATGGCCAACTATATGTCCATTGGCATGAAAAATAATTTACTTTTCTTAAAATAAAACTTTTATTTTTTTTTTTTTTTTGGCCAATCTCAGCCATTTAACCATAGGGCAGTGACGCTCAAACAGGATTGTGCCAAAAATTAAAAAAAATTTGAAAAAGCAATTTTCAGGAAACTCTTCATTTTGCCATTATAGTCATTGGCATGCAGAATGAAAACAATGCCAGAGAACAGTGGTTGCTAAGGGGAAAGGCTCAGTGTGAGTGCAATAACTATGAAGTAAGGCAGTGAAGTATGCAAATGAGGGGAATCTTACTGAATCACAAATTTCTTCTGCCAGACTGCAGCTAACTGTGTAGGTGCTCTAATAATGCTGTATAAGCATGAGAAGTAAATGACATCAAAAGGGGATGTGTCATGCTTGCTGTAAGCACATTGGAGCACTATTGCCTGGGTTTGTGCTTAGCTAAGCATAGATAAGCAAGCTGGTGTGTCTGAAGCTGTAATGTCTTACACCATGAAATGAAGAGCGTGTTCACGTCCAGGGAGGAACATGTCTGTTAAAATGTGTTTTTAACTTAGCTAAACGGGTTTGCGGCACACACTGGGACGTAAACAAACAAACAAAAAAAACCCTCAGGAAATGGTAGTACTGTGTATATATGTAAGCAAGGGGGTGTGTCTGAGGCTGTATAACCTTGTTTACCTTGCCTAAACAGGTGTGCGCAGCGCACACCGGGATTTAAACCACAAAAATAAATAAAATACAGGAAATAGCAAGTGGAACAAAAAAAAGGGAAATAGCAGAATAGAGGCACTTAAATACAAGTAATAAAGTTGGCTGGTGGAATGTATCATACTCAGCCAATCACACAGGCAGCATCTGCAGCACACCACTATAAACTGTGCAAACACCTTTTAGTCTGTTTTTTCCCACAAACTCTACACCACTGGTGTACCCAGACAGGGAAATTTTACCTTACAAAACTAACAAAATATTAGGGGTTGCTGTCACTGTCATACATCAGTATGTGCAAGAGGCTGAGGGTGGTGAAGAGGACAATACTGACAACCACTCCAGACTTATGAGGAGGAGGAGAAGAGTGTTCAGGCCCGGGGTAACCTACCAGGGGCTACCTGATCTGAAGACAGTAGAGCGCTACTAGGTAGACAGGGACATACTGCAGCAAATTGTGGAGCTGTGCAGGCCTCGCCTCACATTCAGAACAAACAGAGGGAACCCATCGCAGTGGATGCCAAGGTATGTGTAGCTCTAAGAATACTAGCTACAGGTACTTTCCAAAGACCAACTAGAATATCATGAGAGTCTCACAGGCATCTGCGTCCAGGATACTCCACCAGTTCCTGAATGCCATGCAAACACATGCCGAAGAGCACATTAAATTCCCCAGCACCTGTGAGGAGTTGACTGGCAATATGAATCTCTTCCACCATGTATCAGACTACCCTGGGGTAATGGGTGCCATAGACAGCATGCGCATCCACATCAAAGTACCACCTAGTGACTGGGGTAGGGTCTAAATACACCACAAGGGGTTCCACTCCATCAACTGCCAGGTCGTGTGTGATGCACAGGGCATTATTATGAATGTGTGTGCTGGCTGCCCTGGAAGCTATCATGACTCCCACATCTGGCATTCCTCACAGCTGTATCAGTGGTTTGCCAGGGGGGGGGGAAATCCTGTATGGGCATTTAGTGAGGGATGCTGGCTATGCACTGGAGCCGTGGATGATGACACCCATCAGAAATACACACACACTCACACAAGAAAACCATAATGAGGAATATGCACAAACCAGGATCATTATAGACTATGTGTCTGGGATGCTCAAGTCACGGTTCCACTGCCTTGACATATCTGATAGAGCCTTGCAGTACTCTCCAGCCACATGTTCACACATGGTCATAGCATGTGCCACACAATATGATCCTATGGAAACAGCTGCAGCAGGAACAAAATATGGAAGTGTCATGCAGCCCCCCACCATTGCCAAGGCATCCACAGGAAGAGAGTGCCTCAGAGGAGGAACATCCTGAGCCTGCCCCATAGGCAGGTGGAGGCATGCCCAGTACACCCTGGCCTTGGCAAAGAGGCAATGCATAGCACATACACTGACACGCTAGGGCCTCAGGGACTGATCTCTCTCTCTCTCTCTCTCTGACTCACAAACACAGTAAAATGGATGCCAAACATCACACCACCTATACCTGACCATGTATAGGCAGTGTTTTGTGTGCATCCGACAAAGTCAGCCCTCAGTAAACCACTCACAACTACTGCAGGCACAAGGTAAGCCAGTCTCTCTAACAAATTAAAATAATGGAGTGGACTTTTCTGATAGCATATCTGGAAATGCCTGGCAAAGGCCCCCACATGGTGACACCCATGAAAACCTTGCCCACATACAGTGATATCACAGCAGGTCTGGCAGTGGCAGTATGGCTTTGAAATGTAAGAAGTCTGAAACTACAAATGTCTATGCCAGAACAATCTGACCTGTGGTGGACTGTTATGCCTGTAGTCTGAAAGATGTGGCACAGCACTATGCTACATGGAACAAAATGTTAAGCAAATATCAGCACAGTCTGTGCAGATATGTATCATGTACAGTCATGTCACCCCCCATAGTACGATAGAAATGCAGTAACATGTTCCTAGACTTAAGGAGCATACAGCTGTCACCCAGACTGATGGCACAATAGTAACAGAAAGCAATTGTCAGTAACATCCACAGTCAGCTTACTGGTGCCATCCCAGCGGTGTCTCCTGCTTGCAGTCTGGGAACATATGATCATCAGAATGCACTGCCCTGCTACAGATGTCCTGTATCTGTCACATCTGGCCTACAGGCCTCTAGAAAATGTCTATACCTCACCCAGAGTGTCCTTTAGGGGGTGTCATGGGTACAAAACACCAACATAACACAGTCCACAAAATGCTAAGAAATGCCATGCTGACAACTGCTAGGAGCAAACCTGCCAGCCTCAGGGAGCCAGAAATTGGGACAAAGCCATGAATAATGGGGTGATGAAGGTCCAAAGAGAAGGACACCTGTGAAATACTGCTCTAATAATGTTATAAAGTTGATGGTATGATTTGTAGTAGCATGGAATGTCTGATGGGTACGAAGTCTGAAACTGCAATGTCAACTGTCTGTAATATCTGACTTCAACCCTGAGTGACTTGCAAAACACTTTTACTGGACAACAACACATGTTTGGGTAACCAATAAGATATATGAGTCGTGGATGTGGACATTCTTCAATACTCCATACAGTTGACAGGCAGGGCTAGGAGTTAAAACATGGGAATGCACCCACTGCAGGCAGGCCTAACCCTGAAAGATGGTGACATATCTGCACCCACAGAACCTTGGGCTACAGCCATGGGGAGTAACACACCCCTCCCTGATCACTCATCCTATGCCACAACCTGACCCCAACATGTGGCCATACAAGAAAAATGAGGTGGGCCATACATATATTTGCGACAAACACACATGTCCAGGCTGGACAAACAGTCTGACACACACAAGACCCTCCAAGTGCAGTCAACCATTGAGGAGAGCCTGATGCAAGGCACTGGTAGCTACTGGCAAACATATCTGTCCAGGACATCCCCCCACACGTATCCTATCCCCTACAAATCTATCTGGAGTCTGCATGTCACCCTGATCCTGTCTGATTTATATTACCCAACTGTGGACTGGAAATCAGACCAGGCCAGAACATAAATGTACAGAGATTCCATCATTTTCAGCCAGAGTTCCTCTGTGTTGGGCTGCACTCCTGAGAAGTAGATGCTGGACAGGACACTACCCAGTACTGATCCCTGTGGGACTCCACCTGTGACTGCTTGCCAGTCTGTCCTGGAGTTTGCCACTGCCATACTTGTTTGTTCTGTGAACCAATTTGCAAAACAAACAATGATATATGGGTTGATGCCTAGTTTGTGGGGTTTATCAATAATCCCTCAATGAGGGATGGTATCACAAGCTTTGGACAGATTAACGTAGGCTGTATGCAGTGCCTTACTGTCATGCACAGCCCTGTTGACTCAGTCAAAGACATCAACCAGGTTGAAAAAGGCATGATCTGCCATACACAAAGGCAAACTGTGTTGGTTAGGAGATCACCTATATCTTGGTCAATCAGGTCCCTGATGACGTGGTCCATACCCCTACATAGTAGACTTGTCAGGCTAAGGGGCCATTAATCTCCACTGTCTGTAGATGCTACTCTTTATGGAGAGGGCTGACTGTAGCAGTGTGCCATGTTTGAGGGATAAAGCCTGAGGTCCAAGGTCACTTTGTATGTCATGTAGAACACAGCCAGGCATATGCTGGTGTCCCATGGAAGCTGTATTCTTGCCTGTGGACAATGCAGGTCTAACCTGGCCTTCAGTACTACTGGGTGCCTGCCATTCATCTGCCATTGTGAGTACACTTGTGAGGGGAGAGAGGGGTAAAGCTGGCACTAAATGTGTTGCCAAGACTGTGGCCAATATCTGTTGTCTCAGGATAGGAATTAGCATTGTGCAGTAACTCAGAGCACTTGTGTTTAATGCTGTGGAAGTTGTTGATGTAACTATCAAAGGCTTTTGTGATTGTCATCAGTGTCTGCTGCATTTCTGCCTTCATAGATGCCTGTAGGTGATTCCATGAGGGATCCCAAGTTGTGTTTGAGGCTAATAAGGGGGTTCAACAGTCATGGGACACCACCTTTTTCTGCAAGTGTCCTCCTTCTCTTGTACACTTTAGTAATGGCAGGTGGCCATCACATTATCTCCCAGAGTTTGGAGGACAGTGTCTGGTTTTTGTTGGCTATGGCTTGCACCATGCATTCATGTACCTGTTTGTACAGTGCATATGTGTATGATTCGACAGTCATCCAGCTACTTCCCATTGCCATGAGTGCAGTGAAGTCATCCACCCATATTTTTATGGCTGCAAAGTCAGCTTTGGAGAGGTTTTGCAAGGTGGTTACCTTTGTGGTGGTTGTGGCTGACATGTGGAGCTCCATGCTGATTACAGCCTGTGTGGATCTCACCAGGTAGGGATTGACAACTGTGGTTGAGCAACAGTCCCATATTTAAGTAGTCAACACAGGTCAAGGTTGTTGCATCCTCTACCAGGGGTCAGTATGAGCCAGTGCAGGGCATTGGAAATGATGGATTGCAGGAAGTGTTGGGCAACTTTACTGATGCTTAGCTACTTTCCCCAGGTAATGGAGGGGTAGATGAAGTCTCTTACTATGTAAGTGTTGCACTGGACCTTCATAGATGGCAGGGTGTTAAAGAATGTGCATTCACAATCTAGGGGCATACATGTAGACCCATAGCAGGCTATGGTCTGGATTGCACTATTACCCAAATGCAGCTGTACTGGAAGTATCTTCGACACATTATGCTTGGATACCAGTCTGGAGGTGTTCTTATCCATAATGAATATGGAGACAACACCACATGTGGAGGTGTGGTGTGGTCCATGTTTTGGGGCTGACAGCTGTGGATTGCATTATAGTCTGTTACTTCAGGGCTGCTGTCTGCTGCTGTGAACCACCTCTCCATTACTGCAGAAATGTTAATGTCCTCCTCTCCCAGGAGTGATTTGTGTGACTGCATCCTGACAGTTAGATGTCTACTGTTGAGCAGCATGACCCTCAGATTGCATACATGTCTAGCTGTTATGGTGGTAATTACATTTGGAATACTGCATAATAAGGCAGTATAAGGTTGGCAAGACACTTAGCCAGTACCTGTAAACTCAAGGCTGACAGATGTAGGACATCTGTGGCAAGTCATTGAGGTCTGTCAATCATGTTATCCAAGCAGAGAGATACTGGATCCCATGAGAATGAAACAAAACACATAAGCTATTGTTGCAGTTAATCATCTGTTGATAGTACTACAGCATAATTCTGGGTGATGGCAGTATACTGCTCAGGGCTTCTGTCACACCTGCCTGGATCACATAATCAGAGAGTTCAACCATGTGTTTTGTCATGTAGTCCAAGGTGTGTCCCTGCTCATTCAAACCCACATGGAAACAGAGTGATACTTGTAGTAGTTCTAGAGTACCATGGCTGGGTGTGTCATGTGTTGGATGCTGGTATATGATAGATATTTGGCTGTTACCTGCTCCATATGTAACTTAGTGAGTGGAATATGTGTGTGCCTCAGTAATGAGTTACCCATGATTGTTGTATTGTGCAAGGTGATTGGCCTTAGGAGCTTAGGTTGAGGGGAACACTGTGTAAGTGAAATATGTGTCCCTTGGCATGTGCCATGTCATGGTGTTTGAGTGGGTGTCTGTCTTGCTGGTATGTGCTGTTTGGGTAAATGTCCATCGAATGCCTCTGTGAAGGTGGGTGTGTGGCTTTTCACTGTATGTCATGGCTGTCAAAGTGTGTGTCATGGTGAGCTATGTGTTCCACATGGTATGGTGCAGGTGTTGATCTTATCCTTTTGACCTGATAGTCCAGCTTTGCTGGAGAGTGCATATGTCTACATTGAGTGATATACGGGTAACATTAACAGGTCTGAGTATTTGGAGTTTAGAAGAGAGGGTTATCTGTGTACCTGACGCAGTTGCAATAGTACCTCAGAATGGACAAGTGCATCAGGTTAATGGGTGAAAGCACAGAAAACTGCACTTCAATCATGCCAGGAGGGGTGGACATAACTAGTAAGTACAGGGGCTACTTCTGTGATGAATGAGTACTGCTGATGGCTCCCTCGTGTGCCACTCTTATTGATACAATAACCTGGTGAAGTGCCAAACTATAATGCTATTTGAAGTGCAAGACAGAAAGAACTAGCAAGATGTAAAGGTGAAACTGAAGGTAGACTTTCTGCCACCTGTAATACTTTATCTCAGCTGTGCAGTTATCAGTACTTTTGGCCATTTGAAAATTCAGTAAGTTCTGTAGCATGTGTGGTAACTGTGTAACACTATCGTAGACATAACTAGATAGACAGGAGTTCTAATCCCAATATATGTGTGTGTGTGTGTGTGTGTGTGTGTGTGTGTGTGTGTGTGTGTGTGTGTGTGCGTGTGTGTGTGTGTGTGTGTGTGTGTATGTGTGTGTGTGTATGTGTGTGTGTGTGTGTGTGTGTGTGTGTGTGTGTGTGTGTGTGTGTGTGTGTGTGTGTGTGTGTGTGAGAGAAAATCATGTACTGTCTGGTTTATACTATTTTTGACTAGTGTACTACCCTTCACACTTCCCCTTGCTCCAATTTAGTAGTCTTGTTGATGTCATCCACCTTAGAAGTACCTTTGGAGTAGGTGAAAATGTATAAGCTCTATGGCACATCTGATAACTGTGTAGCACTATAGTAGAAATAACTAGATAGGCAGGAGTTCTATTCTCACTACTAGCAACTGTTTGAGTGTGTGTTTATGTGAGAATCATGTAGTGTGTGGGTTATACCATTTTTGACCTGTGTACTACCCTTTACACTTCGCCTCACTCCAATTTAGTAGTCCTGCTGATGTCATCCAACTTAGAGGTACCTTTGGAATAGGTGAAATGTATAAGCTCTGTGGCACATCTGATAACTGCATCAAACTATAGTAGAAATAACTAGATAGGCAGGAGATCTAACCCCAATACTGGCAATTGCGTGTGTGCATGTGTGTGTGTGTGTGTGTGTGTGTGTGTATGTGTATGTGAGAATCATATCTTGTGTGGCTTATACCATTTTGATGTGTGTACCATACATGGCTGGTGACCACCTAGTCAATGCCATTACTTTATATAGTGTGGTAACAGCATCTGCCTTGCATGCAGCAAGTTAATCCATTGTATAGTCCTCTGTACAGAAGTGCCTGGAATATCCAGATACCTGCTACCTATACATGGTCGGAAGTGGTCTGTGTGCCTTAACAACACCCATGTATGTGATATTGTAGCCAAATAGGCCACAGTGAGTGTACTGACACATATGTCAGCATAAGGTATCATAACTGACTGAAACATCATGCTGATATGAAGTCTGCCACCCTCTCAGTTGTCCAGCCTTGTAGGTGCAATACATGAGTCCAGATGCTTGGTTTTACATGTGAACTGTTCAGGTTATGGATCACATTAAAGGTTGTAAGAGGTGTGGACTGAAATATTGTGGTCCCAATTTGTATGTATCAGAAACACCTTCCATCTTAACAGGGGTGTGTACACAATTTATATCCACTGTATACCAGTAATGTTTCCCACATGTCCCTACCTTAGGCCATTTGTCCAGCCCATTTTGCTGGCCTATATCCAGACATCTTGCACTGACAAGTTGTGAGGTATGCTATAGGAATGCTGAATTCACCTCAGATAGGCCCCAGTGGTGACCGTTGTGATGCAATGCAGTTGACTCCACCACAAGTGATCATGCACATAAAGCAATATAGCTATTACTGATAGTTGTGTGCATGGTAAATTGCATGCCCTTCACATACCTGGGGTATTGGCAGGCCACAACAGAAGAATGTCATACTCACCAGCTTCAGGCTGCTGTCCCGTATGCAGACAAGAGGGTCCTGGGTAGTTGTGAGAGAGAGGTATTGTCAGCAGACACACATGTGGCCTTGGTACAGGATAGATGCAGCATATCTGCACATTTACAGTACAAACCCGAATAATATACACTTTTCTGTCCTCACCATATATGTGCATCTCTGTGCATTAGAAACCCCATCCACAACTGCAATCGGACCTGACACATGGATGTGTTTACAATACAGATGCAAGTATGTCTGATACATTAGTGTACTAATCCCCACTGGACCCTTACCTGCATGCTCTTTGTCCATTGTGTGGGTGCCACCCACCTCCAGCATGTTGGCCTCTGTACCCTGGTGTTGTACTGGGGTCTGTGCCCCAAGGTTGGTGGGGGCTCATATACTACACAACTTGGTTGTGTGATGGATGATAAAGAGAAATGTGAAGTCATTTGTATGATGTGTTGATGACTGTACCCAAGGGTGACAGAGTGGTCATTGCAGCAGATGTCAATTGGCATGTAGGTGAAGGGAACAGAGGGTCTGTGGAAGTGATGGGTATGCATGGTGTTAAAAGGAATGCAGACTGTGAGATGGTATTGGATATTGCAAAACAGATGGACATGGCTGTGGTGAATATGTACTATAGCATGAGGGAGGAGCATAGGGTGAGTTACAAGACTGTAGTAAGATGCACACAGGTGGAATATATCTAATGTAGGAGGGCCAGTTTAAAGGAGATTGTAGACTGTAAAGTGGTGAAGGGGAAAGTGTATTTAGGCAGCATAGAATGTTGGTCTGCAGGATGGTGTTGGAGATCAAGAAGAGAGGGATTGTAAGTTCAGCAGCAAGGATCACATGGTGTGAATTGAAAAAGGGTGATTGTGAGGTGGAGTTCATGTAAGAGTTAAGACAGACACTGGGTGACACTATCAATTTACCACATATCTGGTTAAGTACAGCAGAGCTACTAAGGGAGATGGCTAGAAAGGTGTTTGATGTGACATGTGGATGAAGGAAGTAGTACAAGGAGACCTGGTGGTGGACTAAGGAAGTACAAGACAGTATACAGACAAAGAGGATGGGGAAGAAGGAGAGAGACTGTCAGAGAGATGAGGAAAGTAGACAGGAGTGTGAGGAGATAATGTGCATGGCAAAGAGAGATGTGGCAATGGCTAAGGATGAGGCATATGAAGAGTTCTATGACAGGCTGGAGACTAAGAAGGGATGACAGGAGTTGTACCGATTGGCTTGACAGATGTACTGAGCTAGGAAAGCTGTGTAGTAGATAAGGGTGATAAAGGATAATGAGGTAAATGTACTCACAAGTGAGGAGAGTGTGTTGACCACATGGACAGAGTACTTTGAGAGGCTGATGACTGCAGAGAATGAGACAGAGAAGATTGGATGATTTGGGTATGGTGAATTAGGAAGTGCGACAGCTTAACAAGGAAGATGTAAGGCTAGCTATGAAGGGGATGAATAGTGGCAAGGCTGTTGGCCCACTTTACATACCTGTGAAAGCATGGAGGTGTTTAGGGGAAGTGCTAGTTGTCTGTTTAGCCACACTATTTACTGATATCTTGGGTGATGTGAGGTTGCATAAGGAGTGGAGAGAAAGTGCTTGGGTATTGTTTTAAGTATAAGGTTGATGTGCAGAGCTGTGATAACTGTGGAGGGATAACATTGAGTTTGATCTGTATCAAGATTATGGAACCAATTTAGGAGACCCTACAGAGGTGGAAATATGCTGTAGAGAGGGGAGTAATGAAGGTAAGCAGGACTATGACAGAGTATCTGTGTGTGAATGAGAAGGAGGATAGTGGAATGTTGAGGATGCATGGGGCATATTTGGCAAAGGTGGATGTGCTTAAATGATTGGGATAAACATGTCAGATTAATGATGACTGTGGCAGACAGATGAAGAAGAGAGTACAGGCAGTATGGAGAGGTTGGAGAAGAGTGCCAGGACTGAGTTGTGAGAGATGAGTACTAGTAAACGTGATATGTAAGGTCTACAAAAGGGTAGTGATATCACTTATGTTATAGGGGTTGGAGACTGTGGCTGTGAAGAAAAGCACAGGAGACAGAGCTGCACATGGCAGAGGTACAGATGTTCTGATTTGCACTGGGTATGACATGGGTGCACAGGTTTAGCAATATGTATATGAGAGGGAGAGTTCAGTTGGACAGATATGACACTAAGTTGGACAGGCAGGATTACATCAGTTTGGACATGTGCTGAGGAGGGCTGTTGAGTATATTGGGAAAAGGATGGTTAAGGATGTAGCTGCCAGGTAAGAGGAAGAGAGGAAGGCCTCAGATAAGGTTTATGGATGTGGTGAGAGAGGACATGCAGGTGATGATGTGAGACAGCAAGGTTCAGAGGACAGGCAGTAATGGCAACAGATGATCCACTGTGGCAATCCTGAATGGGAAAGGACAGAGGACAATGAAGGGGGATGTTGTAATGTCAGTCTTCACAGATTTGCCAACTATTTGACAGACATAACACAACTCTATGGGTAAATGACTACAAATATGAGGCACACATATGGTCAGTGTGCATAACACTGGATAGTTAAATGTTATGAGCTCAGTATATAATATGCAGTTCAACACACATCTGCAGCAGTACTTTACTATGCAGATACAATGTATAGGTGTCTCACATATCAGAGACAAACAAGTATATACTAGTTGTTTTTACAAGTGAGATATTGATATGTATAACATTCCAAAAGCTGACCTAGCACTGCCAAAGTCAGTATTGTTCAAAACACTCCAGTAGTAGTCATATATGAGCCATCCTTTCCTGGGGCCTTCCCAATGATTGATGTCACTGCAGACAGACCCAGATGCTATGGCTATAGTTTCTGATCAGCAACATATTAGTACAGCAAGGTTTGTTGAGACATATATGTTAACCCTCTTCTTTCACATTCTTACATACCCTCTACTGCAGTCCATGAGATGATTACTTGTTTTACATACCTGTCTTTGTATTTTTCAAACTATAGTTGGTTATATGCTGTCATTTGTTGTCTTTTCCCAAGTTTCTCCCTCTCCCTCTCCACACACATGGTGGGTGTACATCTATGTTTCATAGGCAGCAGCTTGTCTTTTGTAGGTAATGCTCATGACCATGTGATGGCCTGAGCACCAGTTGGTGTTCCCCCATTGCTAATTGCATGCAGAGCAGCTGTATAGTTTTTTCAATAACCAATGTTATGGCAACACACTTCTATAATTGAGTACCCCATGTGGGCATTGGCCCTTTCCCTTACCTGTGAGTAAGACATCCTGGAGATGTGTGAGTGCTAATACCTCAGACAACAAGACTTGTGGAGATAAGCCAAAGAAATGATGGAGAAGGTTCAAGATTTAGGGGCAGAATGTGAGTATTGCTGTTATATGTTTTGAATATTGCTAGTTTAACAGGGTTCATCTGAACATGCTACTTCTGCATGGGTTTCAGTCTGACAAAGTTCTGTCTCTGCATAGCTCTCAGCTGTAGGGTTATCCACATAATGGCCAGATGTTAGCCTGTTATGTTTGGTCTGTTCCCCACACACATCTTGTCCTTGGCAAATTAGTAGCATACTCTGGTGATTGTAATCATTAAATGCTAACATCCATTTGTTTTGCTGACTTTATATCCCTCAGAAAAGATATGTTACAACAAACCGTGTAACACCAGCAAGTTTCTCAGTGTATAACAGCAATATTTCAAGTATGGCCATGTATTTGGGCCTCTGTCCTCCAATTGTGTCGACTTTGTCCAGATGACATACAGTAGGAGGGTGATAGGTATAATTGTCTATGATTATTTAGTGCTGTCATTCTTGCTGAGGGGAAAGGCTGGAAAACATGTGAGAGTCTGTATATTCAAGAGGATGGTGCATAGAGAATGCTCTTAGATGCCCTTGTAACATATTTTATGTGTGGGAGAGTAAAATGTTTTAAAACTAGGCTGTTAAAACATATGAAACATATCACTGATAAGAAAGAAGACAGTTCTATAGCTGTAGATTTGAATAAATCTCACCATGGGGACAGTAGTGGTTTACAAGGTACTGTTTCAGAAAAATTCTGTTTCTCAGTTTGATGAAACATTCATAAAAGAACAATTGTTATGTACACAATCAATGTATTATTATTAAATGTGATACTTTATCCCCTAGGGGGTTAATTGAGGAGCATAAATGGAGACTGTGTATTTAATTATATAATTAAGTGTTCATTTCTTCTTGATTTTAAAGCAAGTATATCTTGTAATGTTTTACTCCTTGAAGACCTTGGCCAAGACATCAGGGTATAATAAACCTATGTGAATTACTGTCTGGTTGTATTTCTCTTTGCCATGTGCAGCCATTTTAGTTGTTTTGCTAAGAGGTTTAATCTTCTGTACATAACATGCTCCTATGTGCTGTCATTCCAGTAGCAAAGGGTATGACTATACTGTATGGAATACTTGGGCATACATGGGTAGTACCACAATCTTTTTTTTTGTTTCATATATGGGTAGTATTACAGGTTATATGCAGTCACACTTGCATGTTACACCAGCTACAGTGCAGTGGTTGACAGAAATAGTTCACATATTGTATTATTAAGTCAGTACTTTTAACAGTGATTTTCCAAGTAAAGGTAGAGTGCAGATTGTAGTACTTGCACCATACACCTTTGCATGCAAAGCTGGGGATCTGAGTACTAACCATCCTGTTCTTGGTGTTTGAGCTGTATGTTTTTATGTACATCCTATTGGATATTAATATGATATTATGATATTAACTGTAGATTACTATAGTTTTGGAGGGTCTATATCAGCATTTCAAAAATGTAATAGTTTGAATCACTAAATATCGAACTGAAATGCCGATATAAAAAAAAATAAAGGGAGTAGGCAGGGTGGCAAGACTCCCTGCACCCCCCACGTGGGGGACTGCACCCACCACAACCCCACTACTTAAATATACCAACTATGAGACAGTACTACATTGTAGTAAACGGAAATCTCCCCTTACGGAGATTTCCATTTACCTGTTCGATGTTCTGCACTTTCGGCATTCTCGTGTCGACAATATCATATTAAGTATTGTCGACATTTGAGATGCTGATAGGAACCCATTTTTGGACCAGTCATTGAGGACTTCTGTCATGTAGTAATGGCATAGCTTTCAGTTTCAGACTTCTATCATTCAAAACATTCATCCTAATGCATAACCTGTTGGCTATCTACTTTCTGTCTGTCCTCTATAGAGATATTTAGATGTCAGGTGTCGCTAAGGCCATACAACTATGTAGGTGCCTACATAATATTGTGCTGTGGGACTGGACACTGCTGCTAGTTCCAACATATGGGACATTCCTTAATGTGGGGCTTGTCCCTTTTGGTTGCCTGCGTGAGGGACATTACAGAGGTGGTGGGTTACAGATTCACATACAGTAGGTGGCAATATGTCACAGGAAAGGACATTTGGAGACAGCTTAACAACATGAAGGACTTATCCTCAGATTTGTGAACATATTTTATGTCATCAGTGCTGTTATACACATGGTTGATTGATAGATTGACAGGGTTTGTGTGGACATGCATTTAGTGAGTGACTTCAGGACTGACAGTGATATGTCTCTGACATATCTCTCCACTTTCACGCTGTCCATAGACCTGCCACATGTTTGCCTGCTATGTTTGTCTATTCCCCAGAGAGTTGGTGTACTTAGTAAATCAGTTGTGCACTCTGTGGAATGCAGTCAGCAAATACTCACATCGATTGGTATTACTGATTTCATATTCCTCATAAAGGATATATTACAACAAACCCAGTAACATCTGCAACTGTCTCAATGTATGACAGCAATATGTCCGATCTACCTCTGTGTTTGTGCCTCTGTCCCCAAATGATGTCAGGCTTTGTCCAGATCTCAATGAGGCGCATATGTATTTAGTATCATTATTTCTTGCCTTCATTTCTGCTACCATCCCAGTGATATAGCAGACCCACATACATGTTAGAGAAGAGGACATAGATATGAGTCCTGATCCTGAACATTCTGAGGTGTACTGAACATGTGAGAGGCCTGTGTATGTCTGCCCATTGTTAACAGACTGTCAGGATTGTGTACACGTCGTGTGTACATGTTATTTGGGCTGTGCATGGAGGGGGGTTGGATGTACGTGTTATGGCTACTTTTTTATCTGACTGTGCATGCTGCTCCAGTTTCTGCTGATATACTGGCTGTATGTGTTTGTAGGGGAAGACTGAGACATGTCCTGTACCAAGGTCAGGATTCAGACTACACTGAGAATTGAAACTGTATATGTAGGGCTAGTGTGTGAGTGGCAAACACCGATGCACTTTCACACTGGTTTTTGTTAGTCAGTGCTTTTACATCCCTGTAGTGCCTGATATATTTGCAAATACATGTGTAATTACCCATGGCAGATTTCCTATTTCAGTTACTTGTGCTATTTCACTAAATATATGTTAGAGCACACAGGAGGGTGTCACTACTGCAACTGTGTTAGCTTATCTATGCCAGTACTTTAGATACATCCCCATTTTCATGGCTTCCACCCACCACTTTGTCAGCCTTGGTACAGATTCATTGCAGTAAGGGGTTCTGAATATGTCTCTCAACTGGCTAGATTGTCTCAGGATGTCCAGGTTTATTTCTCAAATTTCTGGTCTGTTTTACAGATTATTCTCATTTCTCTGGTAAATCACTGTGATGATATGATTGTTGTCAGAAAATGAGGGCATACATTTCATTTACCTACCTCACATCCATCAGAATATGTATGCTGAAACAAACTGTGTCACTCAGTCAAGAAGGGTACAGGGGGACAATGACCTCTTCCTTCCTGGATGCTATTGTGTTAGTAATGAGATGTGCCACATAGAAGGGCTTTCTGACCACAGTGGCAATGTGGTGGTCAAAAGAGCCATTGCTGTCAATCTATGTACCCAGATCTCTTATAATGCCTTCTTTGTTCAGGGGACTACCATCAATGTGGTAATTCATGGGAACAGGGTTTTTCGCAAAGTGGATGATAACATATTTTCTGACATTGAGATTAAGGCCATGACTCTGACACCAGTCATTGGTCTCAGTGAGGCCTTTCAATAGGATGTCAACATCACTTGGGTAGTTAATAATAGCTCCCAACTTGCAATTGTCTGCAAACTTTGTCAGCCAGAGTCCCTTCGTGTTGGCATGGACTTCAGAGACGTTAATACCAAACATGAGGGGAGCAAGGACAGAACCCTGTGAGACTCACCTTATGACTGCTCAGCAGTCTGACTTGGAGTCAGCTGTTTTCACACTGTGAGTTCTATCTATGGCCTAGTTTGCAACCCACCTAGTGATATAAGGGTTGATGCTTAGCTTAGTGAGTTTTTGCATGAATCCTGAGTGGGGAATGTTATCAAAGGCTTTGGCCAGATCAAGCTAGGCTGTATATGCCACCTTGCCTTCATCCACAGCTCAGATGACTGACTCCAAGAAGTTGACCAGGTTGATTGACCAGGTATGACCTACCCTTCACAAAACTAAACTGTGTTGGATGCTGAATCTGCAGATTCACGTATCCCTGTTTATTAGGTGCATGATGATGCATTCTATAGCGTTGAATAACAAACTTGCCAGGCTATTGGGGTGGTAGTTCCCAGGGTCTGTAGTCACACCTCCTTTGTGGAGAGGGGTGACTGTAGCAGTGCACAATTCAGTAGGGACAAAGCCTGAGGTGAGGCTATGATTGAACAGGGCACACAGGTGAGGTGCCAGGTCACTGTGTAGTTCATGTAGAACACAGCCAATGATAATCTCAGGTCCCATAGAAGCTGTATTCTTGGCCTTGGACAGTGGTGTTTTAACCTGTGCAGCAGCAATACTGGGAGCCTGGCAGTGTACTGGTATTGTGATTGGTCTTTTGGGGGGGGAGTGGTAAAGTTTGCACTCAATATGTAAGCCAGTATATTGGCAATGTTTGTTGGCTCAGTCTAGGAGGTACCATTGTCCAGTAGCTCAGAGCAAATCTTGATATTGCCATGGAGATTCTTTCCACAACTGTATGAGGCCTTGTGGTTGCCTTTATTATGTGCACCAATTCTGTTTTCACAGCTAGCTTTGTAGTATTTGATGAGGGATCTCAACTTTTAATTGAGGCTGATAAGGGTTTTTTTCCAGGACTTCACCTTATTCCGTATCAGTTTCCTCCTTCTGTTGTACAGTTTCTTTATGGCCAGGGACCACCAGGTTGGCTTCCTTTTCTTGGAGGTGAGGGTCTTGGTTCTAGTGGGCATGGTAGTCTCCATGCATTTGTGTATGTGCTCATAGTGCATTGTTGTTTGATTCTGCAATTATGCAACTAGTCTGCATTTGCATGGCTGCTTTGAGGTTAGCCACCTCTGTTTTTAGGAGGCCAAAGTTAGCTTTGGAAAAGCTTTTCATGGTGGTTATCTGTGCAGGGGGGTGGAAGGCCTGTGGCTTTCCAAAGGTGATTAGTTTGTGGTCAGGTCTAACAAGGGAGGAGTTGACCATTGGTATACAGCAACAGTCACCCATGTGAGTAAGGACAAGGTCAATGTGATAGACAACTGCAACAATACATGAGTAGCCTTCCCATTTAATGGTGGGGTAATTGAAGTCAGCCAGTATAACAGTGTTAGGTTGGACACTAATATTCTCCAGAGTGTTTAGGAACATGGACTGTGGGTCTTAGGACAAGTTTGGGGACCTATAGCAGGCTACAACCTGAAACACTGTCTTTCCCAATGTTAGCTACACCTGCAGGATCTGTGATGCGTAATATTGGGCTACCACTCTGGAGGAGTGTGCATCCTTTATAAATATGGAAATACCACCACCTTTGGAACTTCAGTCCATGTTCTGCAGCCAAAAGTTGTGGAATGAGTTATAGGCTGGTAGTGCAGGGGTGCGTCCTGCTGCCTTTTACCAGGTCTCTGTTACAGCACAGATGTCATTGTTCCACATTTTAAGGAATACTTCCAGTGAGTGCATTTTTAGATTTAGACATCTAGGCTGCAGCAGCATGACCGTCAGATTGCATGTGTTTGTAGCTGTTAAATATTTATGTATATATATATATATATATATATATATATATATATATATATATATATATATATATATATATATATATGTGTGTGTGTGTGTGTGTGTGTGTGTGTGTGTGTGTATTTATTCATCTTTCTATATATGTGGGTATGCTTATATGTAGATATAAATTTAGATGTATCCCTCTCTCTCTCTCTCTCTATATATATATATATATATATATATATATATATATATATATATATATATATTATGTATAGATTTATCCACATATATGCATCTCCATACATACATACATGTATATATAGAGAACCTGACTGATTTTACAGACTCCTTTCCCTACTGTTGAATGACTGTACTAACTGATACGTCTGGAAAATCATAGGTGGTTTTTAGAGCATATCTGGTGTAATGGTACATTCCTTTGATTGTAGTTTACAGGGCCCTGGGTTCAAGTCATGACAGGACTTATTTTATTGCAAGACAGAACAGTTGCTACTGGGGAGGGAGGGATAAGGGCAATATTTAAAAGAGGTCCCTAGTTTGGGCCCATTGACCACCATTTTGACAGCCTTTGGACAGATTTGTTGCAGTAAGAGGTTCAGAGTATGGCTCTGATGTCCAACTGCACTATATATATATATATATATATATATATATATATATATATATATGTACACACACACACACACACACACACACACACATATATATATGTATATTTTTGTGTGTGTGTGTGTAAATGCTTCTCCATACATATATACATTTATATATATGTACAAAACTTTATTAATTTTAACAAAACATTTTCCCTACTGTTGAATGACCCTACTGAATGATATGTTTGAAAAAACATCAGATATGCTTACAGCTCAGATGTCTTAGTGGTAAATTGCTGTGGCTATGTTGTGCAGGGTCCTGGGTTCAAGACTTGCAAGGGCTAATTATTTTGTTGGTGGGAAGAACAAGGGCTGTTGGATACTGAGTGATTAAGGCACTTTTAAGTAGTTGTAAGCGGGTTTGCACCGGCTTGCGCAGTGGTAAGCAATGCTAACTTCTGGTTGACTATGCTTACAGACAGTTAGCCTTAAAAGTGTTTAATCTGCGTAGGCATCACTTAGCACCATGCAAACAGACTTACTCCCACTTACTACTGCTTACTCTTGCTTACCCTGTGCTAATTTCTTTAAAAGAAAAGAAAAAAAGGGTGACGGGACAGTGGTGAAAAAGCGGGCACGAAGAGGGAAAACAATGTGAAAGAAAGCTATGGATGTGTGGGATAGGTGTAGGGAACTTCCATTGCTGTCCATTTCTTCTACAGCAACAGCTGTGCATATATACTAAATTTGGAGGTATATTTGGACACTCAAACCCCTGAGAAAGGGGTGAGGACAATAATAATGTGTTGAGAAGCCAATTAGACCAGTTTACATGTGCCCAGTGTACAGGTGTGCAAAATTAAAAGCTATGCATGGTGCGACATTTTTTTTTGGAACAGATTACCCTTTTTTTAAGGTGATAGTGGAATGTTGGGGAAGGATAGTAGATATATTTGGAGAGGTAGGTTGGGTAGGAAGACAGACAAGACAGACCAGATGGCATACAGGTGTGGTATATGGCACATGTGGGATGTAAACACCTTGTCTGGTAAATGATAACCCATGAGCCCCCAAATGGATACAGTGGGACTGAGGTCCCCAGCCATTGGCAGTCACTGCTGCACCTTCATGGTCCCGAAGATGGCTGTGCTGGGGGCTGAGCAGGAGGGGCAGGCTGACCTTCTAAATGCACCATGCAGCCCTCAAGCTGGCATAGCAGGTCCCCAAACATGGGTAGTCACCACTGCACCTTCACAGCCCCCGAAGGTGGCTGTGCTGGGAGCTGAGCAGGATGGGGAGGCTGATCCTCTGAATGCACCATGCAGCCCTCAAGCTGGCATAGCAGATCTCCGAATTCTTTGTAGTGCTCGCTACACCCCAGACCCAGGACCTGGCTTTGGGGGACAAGATTCAGTCCGCACCTATGTCCAGTGGGTGGGACAAGCCCCATCCCCAGAGCCAATTCTACCCAAAGGTGGTGCAGGACCAGCAGACAAGGAGATCCCAGGGTGGGTCCCAGATGTGCTGGGGCCTGGTGCCATGGCCAGATGAGGCAGGAGAGGCAGATCCACTGGGATCAACCTTCCCAGACATGCTATAGTGTTGCAGTTTTAGAACATATGTTGGTTAGTCATGAGAAACACATTCCAGGATTAGTTATAACAGCATGCATGAGTATTCACATTAACCCAAAACAACAGATCTGGAACATTTACATACCAAACAGAACACATGCATATATGGAACAACAGTGGGCATTACACCAGCATGCAGGTTACATTGATAGCAACAGGCCACCAGTGATATTATTTGAACAGGGAACATTAAATGGAAAACATTTAAATATTTGTAGAACAACAAGACACATGTCCCAACAGTAGGTTTGATGAAAAACATACTCATTCATTTATGTGTTTAGATTATTGGTGAAGATATAGTGGGGGAGAGAGTGAGATGTCAATTAACAGATGCAGATTCTTAGAATGATCACAGCTTTAATGATCATTGCTCTAATCATTACTCTACAGGTATTATTACAACACCCTATGGCCTGGGTTAGGCAGTGGTATATTTGTACACAGTGTATAATTACAGCCTTCTTATAGCTACGTTATACCTTTTCCTACCTGGCAGCCCTGTCAAGGAGATTTCTGTTAACACTACCTGACTGTTTCTACACATATTCACATAGTCAGGGTTACATATGTGCACTCATAATGTGTGTGTGTGTGTGTGTGTGTGTGTGTGTGTGTGTGTGTGTGTGTGTGTGTGTGTGTGTGTGTGTGTGTGTGTGTGTGTGTGTGTGTGCATGTGTGTGTGTGTGTGTGTGTGTGTGTGTGTGTGTGTGTGTGTGTGTGTGTGTGTGTGTGTGTGTGTGTGCTACTCCCATACTCTGAAGGGACCAGTAGCTGTGACAGCATGACACCTGAACATTTCTTGGAGGAGACTACTTTGTGTATGTACTTATCTTGGTGTCATTTGCAGCACTGGGGTTGTACCATGGGTGTTGGACACAGTATAACTACAGCCTTCATATAGCTACTTTATACCTTTTCTTACCTGGCAGACCTATGTAGGAAATGTTTGTTAACACTACCTAACTGTTTCTACACATATTCACAAAATCCTAGGTGAAATTATGCATACAGCTTACTACCACTTCCGGGATTCAAACCATGCTTGTTTGTGCAGGCAGTACAACAAAAGTTTTTATGTTTCATCAGAACAAGCTATTAAGAAACTGCTGTTTCTTCCTTGAATGTTTATTGTCAAATACTCTCTTAGTTGTACTATCTGACCTTGTAATTATGACATTTTTATACATACATTCCTATACATATCTTTTGACATAGCACAGTGTGGAAAACAGTGGTTAACACAACATTACTATTCAGATATCAGATCTTGGTGCATGAAACATTTAATATCAGTTAATGTCATGTCTTACAAAGGCACTAACTTTGACAGATGAGACTTGATTGTTTAATGCTTTCACAACTGTAGTTGCTGTTCATAACCTCTACACATTTCAATTCATACAATGCCAGAGTAAACACAACCAGTCCAGGATTTTAAATTTTATTGACAGGCAGTTACAGTTTTATTTATATATAACCTATATGAGACTGTTACTGTAATACTGTCTGGTTTCTTCAGTACAAACCATACCCATTTTTAATACTGCAAGTTGACATTGTACTCCTTTATATTTATTTGGTATGAATACTACAAGCTAGATTGTTACTCACCAGCCTCACAATGCTGCCTTACCAGCCTGCTTGCATAGGCTTCCTGGTTCACAGCCCGCTCAGCTGGAGCTGTACAGAAGATAGAGAAACATTTTTGCATACCTATCCATCACATACACAGGCTGGACTTTGGTAAACAGTAATTGATATTTATACTTACTCATGCATGGGACATCCCTCTGCTGTGCATCTTGGACCCACTGGTCCAAGAGGTCCCTCTTCCTCTGCTTCAAGTTGACAAAGTGGTGCCAGACCTGCTCACCAGTCCGAGTGATACCAGTGGCACTAGTGAAATCACGGGCAAGACTTTCCCAGGCCTGTGCATTTTACTGGGAGTCCGGGTACTGGTCCTGCAGCAGTCTCATATCATGTTTTTTTACAAGGAGTCCTACCATGACCCTGGACTCTTGTATGCCTCAGCTCTGCACCCAAAAGAGCACACCCTCTCCAACACCAGCCATAGTGCCTACAGTGGGGAGCTACAACCAGTTATGAGCTGTATTCCCACCTGCAAGGTTTAAATATGGCCGATTTCCTGCCCTTTGCTGTGATTGTATGGTTTTGAATATGCTAAGCTAAGCTAAGCTAAGTGCTGGGCAAACCCACTTAGCTGGTATAAGCATTGCTTAGAGGGGTAGATGCTAAGCGCTGCTTACCAATGCACAAATCTGCTTAGCTACACTAATTCTTGCTTAGAATTTACATTTAAGCAATGCCTATACTGGGTAAGCATAGCTGAGCACAAGTTAGCATTGTTCAGCTTTCCTTTTACAGACTATCAGCATTGTGGGGTTAATTCCTCATAAATGACATATTATGATATGTATGTTTACCTTCCATAACATCCTCCTATGTGCTTTCATTACAATACATTCTTTTGTGGTTATGCTGTATGAGACACTTGTGTTTATATGGGGTTTTCACATCAGTACTACACTGACACCTCACATTTAGACCCACTACACTACCCTGGTTAACAAATATATATATTATTCACTACCTACTGATAACAAAATATATTTTCATGCTATTTTAACAGATAAAATTGAATTAATTGAATGGGGACTTGAACTGTGAATGCCTACTTACTAAGCAAAAGCTCTAACCACTACACTATTTCACTTTACACTATCTTGGCCATATATTTGTATTTAGCTCATTGGGATGTGTAATTTAGGTTGAGCATAGCTACACAATGAGCACTCACTCAGCTACACTTAAACTTTATTGCGGACAGAAAAAAAATACATATGTGTTTTATTTTTATTTACTGTAGGGATTTGCACATTGCTTTTTGCACCATTATCTGTGTATTGCTCTTACAAACTTAGAAAGTCGAAAGAATAAATAGGTTTTGCATTAGCTTAATATTTTGGTCCCGTGGAGTCAGGGAGGTACAAATTTTTGGAGGAACACACCAAAATATATGAGTCAAATATCTGTACACATTTCAAAAATAGTTGAGATGTAAGCTCCACGGACACTAACAAGTGTCCATGGACACTTTTGCTGCTTTTGTATTGCCGTACGGCAACTCTGGAGTGCAGTGGGCATGTATATTGTAAGAGCACTGCTCTGGGACACGCCCCCTGCACTCGTACATAGACCCGTCTCTGTGTAGGAATACAGCAGTGCTCCTTCATGCATATGCAAGGCATGCTGCTGTTCTATATGGACATGGGACACTCCTTGTAAGAATAACTCTATTCTTACATGGAGCATTGCTGAATCCTGGGGAAAAGTTTTTCTATCAAGCTGAACAGACAGCTAAGAGGACTAATTAAGTCCAACAGAGCAAGTTTTAAGGTAAAGATAGCATCCCAGACCAAAGACAGTTGTAAGGTTTTCTTAAGCTATCTCTGGAATCTCAAAGGCAGTACACAAAAATGAGCCAAACTGTTGGTAAATGCAGCCATGTTCAAGGAACCGAGAGAGATAGCAAGTCTTCTTGCTGAGAAATTCAGCTCCATACTCCCCACTCATCCAAAACTACCCCTCAAGAAATAACACCTATCATAAACCTTCTGCCTATCAGTAGGGAGCAGGTCTTAGATGCACTCTCTAAAGCCAAGAATACAGCTTTCATGGGCCACAGTATTATCTCAGGATGCCACCTAAATAGCCTGAAATATGACCTCTCAGGGCCACTGAAGTCACTATTCAGCCATATTATTTATTCTATTCTGTTACATTTGTTTACTGAGGGAGTCTGACTGGACAGGGTTGCTCATTTTCAGTGGAGGCCTGGAGAGAAAAGCTCCATACAATAAGCCAAATACATGACACATATTCTGCTACGAAATGCAAACTACAAGACACAGAATGATCCATACAAACTGATAATACAAGACACATTTATAATACAAGTTACAAAGTACAAACTAGAAAATGTCAGACGAGGAAGAGAGTGTTATAACAGTTTACATTCCCAAATATACAAGATTGTTAGTTAAGACAACATTGTTAAGTCAAGAGACTTGATGCATAACTCTGAAAGACTGGTAAAGTTTGTATTACAAAGAATTATATGGGTATTAATTTTATGGAGGTCCCTATAATAAACATATGGAGGATAATTTGCCTTTGGTTGTCTTATAGGAGTTATCCTGAATCAGATAATTTGAGAAGAGTAGTCTTATAGGAGTTATCCCGGGTCAGAGCATTTGCATATCCAAAAGCTGGTGAGATGGGATTTTAACAGTTTTTTGAAACTGCGATTATTTGTGTCAGTCTCAATTCCGGGTGAGAGGGAGTTCTACATGTTTGTGATAGTACAGATGTATAAGGATTTGCCTGACCTATATCTACTTTTGGATACTTCAACCAGACCTTTACTGTTAAGACCTTAGCTGACAGCTGTTAGTGTACCTGTTGATTAGGCCATATAGGGCTGTTTTTTTTGGGGAGTCTATGTCAATTATTTGAACGCTTAAAATGTTGAACGTTATATAGTCAAGACCATATGTTCGACATTTCAGGTGTTCGAAGGTTGACTTTTAATTGTGCCATATGGTGCAGAATGGGAGAATTTCCCTTTTCTGCACTGAAGTGCAGTCTCGGAGTTGGTATATTTAAGTAGGGGGGTGCGGGGTGCAGTGGGGCTTGCCCCTCTGCTCACACTGTTAGTGCATGTTTTTCTTTTTTTTTTATTAGATATTAGAACTTCCAAATATCGACCATATGGTCTCGACCATATGGTATTCGACATTTTGGAAGTTTGAATATTTGCCATATAGCCTTTTTTGGGGGGTAATAATGAATTTGGTGAGCCAAGGTGAGTTAATTTAAGGTAAGTAAGTTAGGAAGTTCCATCCAGAATAGTTTGTGGAGAGCTACACAATGGTGAGATCTGTAGGAAGAGTTAGTAGCGAATTTAGCTATCTTGTTATAACATGTGGATAGTTTGTTTAGTTCACCTTTGTTTACATTAACTAGGATGGGTGAAGCATGCAGTAATGTGGAGAGTAAGTGGGTTCTTGCTATTGTAGTTATACTATTGGAGATTAGGTAGTTTTTAGATCTGTAGAGTGTACCTAGTTTTTTGTGCACTTTATTTACGATTTGAGCTATGTGTTTGTTAAATTTCATGTTTTGGTCAATGATACCACCTAGTAGCTTGGTGTGTGTAACTGGTGTGATATTTGTGTTATCAGAGGAGAAGATAGTGAAAAGGGAATGGGGTCTATAGCTTTAGAGGGATGGAAGATCATAAGCTGGGTTTTTTGGGGGTTGAGTATTATTTGGGAGTCAGTTAACCAGGTTTCGATTGCAGTAAATTATTCTTGGCTTATTTTCTGTATTGGAAAGAGGGGGCAGAGTAGATTAGGGTAGAGTTGTTGCTGTACTGGACTAAGCTTGCATGAGGGGTGGCTTTGTGGAGGTAATTTGTGTATATCCTGAATAGCAGAGGACTGAGCATAGATCTCTGAGGCACAGCTAAGGTGACTGGGAGTAGAGGGGATAAATTGCCCTGCCATTTCAGAGCCTATTGTCAGTTAGAGAGATAGTCTTTGAACCATAGGAGTGCAGAATTAGTTTCAGTTCTGAGAGAGCAGACAGTAGTTTGTTATGGGAGAATGTATCAAGTAATTTTGAGAGCTCCAAGCAGACAGTTGACACTAGACTACCTACATTCCTTTGTTGATTGACATGACTGGTAAAAGTGATAAGAGCAGTGGTGGTGCTGTGGCCAGGTCAAAAGCCATGTTGAGCTTTGTCTAGGAGATTTTTAGAGAGGAGGAATTTTAATATTTGAGAATATATGCATTTATCAAAAAGTTTTGAGAGTGAGGATAGGATGCCTTTCGAGCTGTAGTTGGATAACTCAGTCGAGTTTCCCCCCTTGTGTCGAGGTATTATATGTGACATTTTCCAGAGGATTGCGACTTTTTGCTTTGAGATTGACTTATTTATGAGTACAGAGATAGGGTATGAGATAGCTTTGGCTGCAATACAGAGATATTCTGTTGGGAGTTTACCAGCAGCCAGGGTAGTGGGTTTTAACTTGGACATATATCTTTGGATTGTACTAATGTGGACTGGTTGGAAGGAGAAATAGTTTTGGTCAGTTGCGGAGTCTGGTAAGTGTGGGAGGGTTGTGGGTAGAGAATTTGCTGATAGTTTCAAGATGGAATTTATTGATGGTTTCAAGATGGAATTAGTAAAGTATTCATTGAATTGTGTCACAATGTTATTAAAAGATGTGTCGATGGTTGGGGCACTAGTTTTGCCTGGATGGAGAATATTATTTATATATGCTCTACACGAGGTTCACATTAAGGGAATGAAGACTGGCACTGGTCATCCCTCTATACAAGGGTGAATAATCAGTATATCCCAGGGACTACAGACTCACTAGTCTAACTAATCTAGTATGCAAAGTCATGGAAAGAATTATCATTGAAAAGATTAACGGTGACATAGGAAAACTTCAGATGCTGGACCCATAGCAAACATTCAGACACTGGTTCTACCAAAGGCAGGTAATGCCTATTGAACCTGGTGGACTTCTTTGAGAAGGTTACCAATGCAATGCATATGGCCAGAACTGTGCATATTGCCTATCTTGACCTAGGTAAGGCATTTGGTACAATATCTCACTCAGGCATTGTAAACAAACTCACTGAATTAGGTATAAACCCCTTTGCAACTTGTTGATAGACAGCTGCCTCACAGACAGGATGCATGAAGTTAGGATTGGAAAGACCATCTACCCAAAGAGACCAGTCAGCACTGGAGTTCCCCAGGACTTTGTAATGGGTCTGTTCCTCTTGGGCATCTATTTCTCAAAAGGCAAGGACAATATCCAGGGCCTCCGGCTTAAAAAGTTTGTAGATGTTTGTAAATTCTAAACAATCATAGACACCCTTCTACATACTAACATCTTATAGGAAGGTCTAACACAGACAAATGAGTGGTGCCAAAACCACTGCTTAAAGCTCAATTTCAAGAAACACATAATGGAATCTTTTGGGAAGTCAGACAGCCAGGGACACTACCTCATTGATAAAAACACCCAAAAAAGCAAAGAAAAAGTCAGGGATTTGGGGACTCATATATATAGTAATCTGATACTCAGCCAACATGTATCTAAAGTAGTAAGAAAATAATTCAATATCACTCACATTTTAAGTAAGGGCATCTAAGTCCAGGGAAGTCATTCTACAAATGTAGCTGACCAGGCACATGCAACAACTGGAATGCCCACAGAATTTCCTCAGAAACAGAATATAGGGAGTCAACACTATGTCCTATGCAAATCACCTCAAAGCCATATCTCTATACTCAATTTCCTACAGACTGCTGATAGGTGATTTATACCTGGCATATGAGGAATCATTGAATTCTGCTCTGATGGACCTTTTGCATATTTGCAATTCAAACAGCATCAGAACAAATGAACCTAACGATTTGAACTTTGCTCGCAATTTAAATAGGACATGTTGGAGGGACAGGTATGTATGTCACAGAATCCCTATTCTCTGAAATAGGCTTTCAGTCTGTAGGAAACAGAGTCCTTATCTAACTCTATTTGAGCATGATCTGGACCAGTGGATGGAAAATTGGAAATTCACCCCTGGTTTAATGGGTCTATGTTTATTCATCGAACAGCACATTCATCGAACTGCTATTCTTCAAACTCTACTTATCAGACCTAACTTTAATAGAATATTAGATATATTGCTATTATAAACTTAGAGAGTTACTAGAATAACAGGTTTTGCATTGGCATGATTTCTATAAAGGATGTGAAGTCTGAAATTCAAATATCTACCATTCTCCGATTGCTGCAAGCCTCAACAATTTTTCCGAAACCATAAACTTTACAAGGAATGAACCAAAAGTATCTGGCAAAAATCTGGATCTTTTGCAAAATCCCGGAGAGCTGAGTGCTATTCATAATTGCACTGCCATCATTGGTAGTGCTGCTGAACTCTCTCAGGCACAACAGCCTTCCTTCAAAAGGTAGCAAGCAACCACAGGTGTTTTAAATTTGATAACAATGCTGCAACAGGTGCAGCTTCTTGGTTTTATTAGCAGCAATCTTTATCCCAATCATTACTGGCAGGCTAGATGTAAGCAGCAGCACTAGATGTCCTTACTTGTTCAGACGGCATTAACATAGTAAATAGTAAACATGGTAAACATAGTAAAAAAGTGGAACTACCCCAGGTATTTTACATTTAAAGCTTAAGGTAGAACATATTCAATATTCTTTAGCCTCCACACTAACAGTTTATATACCAATCATCCTGATTCTGGTACTTCCAACTAGTGACATTCAGCCAATGAATATGAGGAATTTGATAACTGTACCTAACAGAGAACATACAGCTCACCAATATTCTGCATCTGCAGGTAAGGCCTGGGAGGGCAAATTACTTTTGGTGAAAAAAAGTCATGTAACCAGACTGCATCAGTGAGCACACTACAGCAGCTAGCATAGCTCTAGCTAGCTTGCAACGTAGAGTGCTATAACAACCAAGACAGTGTCTGGTTGCCAGCATAGAAGTAGATCTCAATCTGTCCTCCATTAACTGTAAGTGGAAAGGAAATGTAAATGATTCCATTTATAGTAAAACCAACAAACCTGGAGATTTCCTTTCACACTCACAATGAATGTGGGCAATAGAATGCAAATCATTAATCCATGACTGCCCAATGAAAATGGGCAGGTGACAACCATTCTATGCAACCACAAATATATATTCACAACACTTCTTAGACTTCATAAATGCTAAATCCTTAGAACATTAGTTCATATCTTAACTAGGGATCAAAAATGTCGGATCTAGTCCTTATCAATATAACTGCACTATACTCTACAGCTGTATTTCTCCATCATGGGTCAAATCGGGCAATCACTCATTAAAATTCTCGATGATGGCAAAACCTGAATTAGTCATCCACCTCTTCATTTTAAGAAACTATTCTAAGGCAAGTTTAATATAGCTTGCTGACAGCCAGTTGAAATACATGCACCTTTTTCACACATGCTGCTAGTTTCGCAGACAGCATCTGTGCTCACATAAAAGCATGCATCCAGGCTTCAGTCCGGTAAAACACAAGCACAATACCAATTTTGAGAATAAACCTCTATGGTGGAACCCTAGTAGCAGCAAATTATTCAAATAAGGGAAGAAATGTGTTGTTCAAAAGAAAAAGCTTAATACCCCAACTTGTAAAAGTGAGCTCTTAAACATTAACAAAGAGCTCAGATGCAAAATCATATCTGCCAAAGGTATGTATTAAAAATTACCAACTATGTTAAAGACAACCATAAATCCTTCTTCAACTATGCCAGAAACTTTAGAAGCAATACTCAGTAATGCAACTGAGCTAATACAAAGCAATGAGCCATGCTCATCCTCAGAAGACACGGACAACGTATTAGTGGATACATTTAGCTAAGACCTTACAGCTTTATTGTTATAATCCTTCCACCACATATTTGCAAGCCAAACACACACCACCTCCTCAGATTGCTTGGCAACAAGATTTAAAGGCTGTCTCTATGGCCAAGACCACAGGTCTATATCACTTTGTAGAATCACAGATGATCACACCCCTATTCATCGAACACCTTTTAATTGAAACCGCTAATCATCGAATAGGAGTTTTAATCAAAGTTTTTCCTTGGGCAAACCAATGGTTGGCCACCATCTGAAATTTGCCCTTTTCCCCACTGTAATGTAATTGGTATATTTAGTTGGGGGGGGGATGCATAGGTGTTAAGTTATATTATTTTGTTCATGGTCGCTAGGGTACTCTATCATTGGTTTGCCCTAGGAAATATTTTGCTGAAAACTCTGTATGATGATTGGCAGTTTTGATAAATATGTGTCCAATGAATAGGGGTTTGATCATAAGTGATTCAACAAAGTGATATAGACTCCAAGAACACTAGTTCCAAAGGTGCCATGCTTCCTTTTTGTTTTCATTGAGAATAGTCTTATAGACTCACCATTAAACATATTCAGTCTCAGCATTGCCACTGGGTTTGTGCTGCTGCAGCCATCCCACACCAAAAAAGATCCACTAATGACCTTGGAAACTATAGATCTCTTAGCCTCACCAGCTTTATCAGTAAAATAATGGCAGGCGTTATTATGGAATTTATTTAGAAGGACATCAGTAGTTTATAATCCCTAGACATAAAACCATTTGGGTTCACTGAAGAAAGATCCTACCTTGCAAACTTGATGGACTTCTTTGAACTAGTCACTGATGCATTAGATGCAAGCATATTGCTTCATACTGATTACCTCAACTCCAGCCAGGACCGTTGATATCATCCCATATTCTAGTATTCTCAACAAGTAAATCAAGCTAAGTGTAAGACCCCTCTTTTTTCCTGCTAGATAAGAGTCTAACTTACTGATAGAACCTAATCTGTTACTGTAGGGAGCATACTTTCAGTTATAAAGGGCTATTACTAGTAGCTTCCCTTAGGTATCAATCATTGGATCACTTATCATCAGTATTTACTTCTCTGAGTTCAAGGCCAATGTCAGCAGATGGAGTCTGGTGAAGTTTCAGGATTACTGCAGACTCAGAGCTGACACAAATAGTCCAGCTAATTTCCACATTCTCCAGGAGGGCTTAAGTAATAGAAGTAAATGGTGTTTGGACCATGGCCTTGACCAAAACTTATTTATGTACTGACAAGTCTGACTGGATAGAAACCTATTTTCAGAGGAGGCCCTTGAAGAAAAGCTCCAAATTATTGAAAAACATTTTAGGAACAATAATTTTACAATCTTCAAAAATAAACAAAGACGGCTGTAGTTTAAATAATTATAACAACTTAGACATAATATAAAACATCAGTTAATCAATACATGTTATATGACAATCATTTAATATCTAGATAAATTTTAGACAGTTTGTAGAGAAATTAAAAGTAAGTTAATCTAATACAAACAGGATCTGAAATATGATGTGAAGGAAAACAGGCTTTTGGTATATTTAGAGAGAAAGTCAGGGAAGAGAATTTGATAGAAGTAAGAAAGTAAGTGAATAAGGGAGAATAAGGAGGTATATGAAATTAAAAGGTACTTGTTCTCATTTAGGGATATAGTTTATCCTGGTTTTCAGCAAGAACAGAGACAGATTTTACTTTGGAAGTCTTTCAGAGTGGTTTTGAAAGATAAGAGGGACCTGATGGTTAAATGTAAGGAGTTGCAGGCCTTAGCAACCGCCTATGAGTACAGACAATGACCAGAAGATTTGATAGATTTATAGACAGGCAGGAGTTTTTGGTCACTGGATTGCAATGACTGACTGGGAACATAGATATGTGGACATTTTTTTAGTGCTGGACGGGCAGATGGATGCTGGATAATTTTATAGGTGATAAGAAGCTGTGTATATGTTAGTTGATGAGGCAGTTCAAATCAAGTTAGGCTTTTTTAGTGCTATAAAATGCCATGAACTGTAGTATTGTGCCTTTTTGCAAACAAGGGCACCCATGCACCTACCACATAATTGTCACCCCTTTGAAATCTAATGCAGTTATTAAGGACCTGAGAACATTTATTTACAGTGAACTATTATTTGATCACCCACCATATAACTACTGTAATTAGGAAATTCTTTTTTCCAGCCAGAAAGATTACCAGTGACATATATTTTACTTCAAGGCAAGTTATCATCTTTCTCTACTCTTCCTCATCAGGCCCTTCCATCCATCCATCTATCCACCCATCCATCCATCCATCCATCCATCCATCCATCCATCCATCCATCCATCCATCCATCCATCCATCCATCCACCCATCCATCCATCCATCCATCCATCTATCCATCCATCCATCCTTAACCCCTTTTCCCATTTTGCACATGGGGTCGGGATGTCACTTCTGCAGTGACAATCATCTCGAGCCAAGTTTTACACTGACAGGTGGCTAGTCCGGGTCTATATTAGATTGTTGAAATAGCATTAGAGTGAATGCTGTTTCGATGACACATAATGAGCAAAATGCTCAAATAGAGAAACCCCAGGTCACCGATTTTTTTTTTCCTAGGGAAAAAAATCGGTAGACCAACAAACCAAAACACACCATTTAAAACAATTTAAAATGGAGGGCATCACCCCAAACCCCCAATATGGGGGGGTTGTGCCCCCCCACAACCCCCTAACTAAATATACCAACTCAGAGATCGCACTACAGTGGAGTAAAGGGCAACGTCACAACTCAGGCCAAGCAATTTTTTTCCCTAGGAAAAAAATTGCTGAACTGAGCTTTCGCTGTTTGACCATTTTGCTCTTTATGTGTCATGGAAACCGCATTTACTGTAATGCCATTTAGACAATCTAATTTAGTCCCGCTAGCCCTGCCATGGTAGTTCATTTGTACCACTCACTTGCACACACTCACACCTACGGCCAATTTAGAGTGTCCAATCCACCTACTGCATGTCTTTGGAATGTGGGAGGAAACTGTTGCACCCGGAAAAAACCCATGTGACCGCAGGGAGGACATGCAAACTCCACACAAAAGGCACCCATCCGCATAACACAGCATAATGGTATGTAGTTATCTAAACATGCGACTCAAAGCAACAGATGGCAATATTTTCCTCATTGACTCAATTGCTCATCTTCCTTGTGCTACATAGACACCCTTAAAGCACTTTATGTCTCTTTGCCTCAACTAAATAGCCTGGAAAGTTCTAGTCCTATGTAACCTCCTGCATATCCACATAATAAACTGTACACTAAGCCCCCTCCAAAAGGAACTAAACTTCCATCACAGCATAAGTAGGACTTACCGACAAGAAGAGATCTCTCTCTCTCTTAAAGAATCCTTCTTTTATGAAAAATACTTAATTTACATGTAAAGCAAAGTAGCTCCCTGACACTCTTCAAGTGCAGTCTGAATGAGTGGATGGGAAAAAGTCCAGTTATTCATGTCATAGGGTACTGAAGAATAAAGATTGCAAGGCAAGACTACAAATGATTTACCAGATCAGTACCTTAGTGTGAACCCATGAATCTACGAACTCTGACTGATATCCTTTGTAAATGTAAAGTATATGCTTAAAACTTAGTAAGCACATCAAAAGATATGTTCAACAGGAATTTAAAAGTCAGATGACAGGCACACCGATGTGAATGCTTTCTTTTTCTGGAGGTTTCCTGTAAAAATTAAAGTATGTATAGGTCAAATATCCTTACTGAAGTAAGGGACTCTATTTTGTAAAAAATAAAAAACATGCAGCACATGTAGTACCATACCTAAACATATGTAGAGTGTGTGTGTGTGTGTGTGTGTGTGTGTGTGTGTGTGTGTGTGTGTGTGTGTGTGTGTGTGTGTGTGTGTGTGTGTGTGTGTGTGTGTGTGTGTGTGTGTGTGAGAAAGAGAGAAAAAGAGAGATAGAGAGAGAGAGATTAATGTATGCAGGATACTTGCATGCGAACCAACTGTGTTTGCATTTCTGAAGCTCTGAAATTTTTCTCAAAATGCAAAATCCATATAATGATATAGAAGCCAGATTTTCTAAAACTTCTGTTTGTTTGCGTCTTTCGGCTTTTCCCGGTTAGGGGTTGCCACAGCAGAACTCCAGTCCGCTAATGATTGGTAGTGGATTTTTACGTACCGGGTTACCAGCCCTGACGCACAACCTTCAATGAAGGCACATCCCATTCATGTATGCCTCCACACAGAAGACAAACTTCTGTTACTTAGCACAAATAATTGGTTATTCTGCTAAAGATAGGCTTCTTGCTAATTTTATAAAATGTCAGTCATTCCACCGCTAATGCAGAAAGCAGACATTAGATTATTGCAAACCATAGCTGCAATCATCCACTGTAACTCATTACAGAGAAAATTTGTCATTTTGAGTCTTAAAAATTCCACATTTCACAATATTCCACATTGAAAGTGTATATCACATATTCACTATTAAGAATTTTTTAAGAAATAACTATAGCACATAATATTGAGCCCTACTAATTCACAAGTATAAAAAAGTTGTTAACCTGTGATGTGAGCTTCCTAGCTGACATTGCTAGCAAGCATTTCTCATCTTGCCCATTTGTTCCATATTATTTGCTTTTAAAAACTGGTGTCCTTGGTGTTTTATCTGGTTGTCACGTTCCCCCCCAAACCCTCCACTCTTTATGTTACTTTGCATATTCACATCTGGGTTGCAATTACTTAGGGAAAAATACATAAAGTAGCAAGTAGTTTCCTTTATCACTTCTTCAGTGAATACGCTTCCTGATAATTTCCTTAAGTGCCAGAAATGTCACCTCTAATGCAGAAAGAAATCAGAATATAGCAAATCATACCTCTCTACTGTACATGATTATAAGCAAAGCTTTATTTTGTGTCTTTAAAATGTCATGTTTTACACTCTTCCACAAAGAAAGTGGCTCTCACACATTCAGTGTTAAAATTGTTTTAAGAAATAACTGTAACAAATAATATTGAATCATGCTAATTCACCAAATGAACATGTTCTAAGTATAAAAAATGTTGTTAACCATTCTGTGAGATTCCTAGATGAAGCTGTTACTGAGTGTTTCACGTCTTGCCCCTTTACTCCAAATTGTGAGAGGTACTATTCCACATTTTAGAGATGGATAGTACCGGGCTATGTAGCAAATTAATGCTTTTCTAAAATTGCTGTTCTGGTGGTTTATATAGTGATCACCCCCCACCACCACCACCACCACCACCACCATCACCACCGTCACTGAAAAACAAAAAAACACCTCCATCCTTAATTTTACTTTGCATGTTTACCTCTGGGTTGCCAATGCTTAAAGAAAAGGCAAATATTTGGATCTTGTAAAAAGTAAGGTATTTGCCTTTCATATTTCCTCAGTGAATAAGGTGACAAATAATGATTGGAATATAGAAAACTGAGCATTAAAATGCAGGTAAATGAGGTTTGGGAGAAAATCAATTTGTCCAGGGATATCTTTGGCAAGGGTATAGAAAGTTAAATGGAGTGGGTGGTGTTTTTTAAGGAAGGGATTTAAGGTTATGGTATAAAGCTAAGCTTGCTTAATTGGGGTGGGAAGGGTTAATTTGTGAGAGGACTGTAGAAGAAGTGAGGTAGATGTATGGTGGGACTTGGGAGTTTTATAGGAGTGTAACTGTTAGGAAGAATTACATTTTGGCGTGAACTTGTTAAGGCGAGGTTATATCTGAGACGACCTGTAGATATTCATGGAGAACAGGTAGGACTTGGGTTAATGGAGGATGGTAGTTGTGTCTGTGTCAAGTGGTTTGTATAATTTTTTTCTTATTAAAGAGAATGGGGGGTTGGTATGTTTTTGACTAATTACTTAGGTGGGGGATGTACTGCTGTCACTGCGGTGTGGTAATGGCCTTGGATTCTTTTGGGGTGTTTTGTTGCTTCATGGCAGGGCCATGATTTGTGTGTGTGATTGTGTGTGTGTGTGTGTGTGTGTGTGTGTGTGTGTGTGTGTGTGTGTGTGTGTGTGTGTGTGTGTGTGTGTATGTGTTTGATTGGGTTTTACAGGGACTAAGTGGGTAGATAGCTGGCGCAGGGTTTGTTTTTCATTAGTGGTTCTTACCTCATTTTGTATTTATGGTGTTGCTATTTATGGATGCTCATTTTCAGTAGAATAACATTCACAGGCTTTGTCTTGCCTCACAAGTGGTAATTATAGATGGTTGTGTTGACGGTAGTGCAGCGGGAAAAAGAGAGTGACAGAGTTTTGGCAGGGAAGTTAGGTAGGACTTTTTGTTGGGTTCCAGGGTTTGTCGGGATCCTTATAAATTGCCTGGTGCAGACTGTTGTTAAAGCATGGAGGGGTATTGCTCGTTTTCAGCTGGGGTAACATTCCCAGGCTTTGTTGGGTTGTGTTGGGTCTGCGTTTGAGTGAAGCTTGTACTTGTGCAGGCGCTTAAGGGGTTTAACAGTTGAGAGAGGCAATCCAAACAAGTGAGAACATCTAGGTGGATGTGGGTATGTGTGTGCATGTGCGCACGTGTGTGTGTGTGTGTGTGTGTGTGTGTGTGTGTGTGTGTGTGTGTGTGTGTGTGTGTGTGTGTGTGTGTGTGTGTGTGTGTGTGTGTGTGTGTGTGTGTGTGTGTGTGAGTGTGTGTGTGTGGGTGTGTGTGTGTGTGTGTGTGTGTGTGTGTGTGTGTGTGTGTGTGTGTGTGTGTGTGTGTGTGTGTGTGTGTGGGGGTATGTGTGGGTGGGCATGCATGTGTGTGTGTGTGTGTGTGTGTGTGTGTGTGTGTGTGTGTGTGTGTGTGTATGGTTGAGTGCCATGTGCAACTTTATGTGTTGGTATGTAAGTGTGTAATTGTAAGGGTGATCAGAATATTTCTTTAGGGTGGATGCGGCTGAAAGGGGAAGTTACAAGTGGTTTATAGGTCAGAAGACAGGGTTCACTGGTGTGCAGACGGCCTGGATATAACTGATGTTGGTTGTGGATGCATGTTGCATGCCTAACAGTCAAGGGCAGCAGCAAGTAGGTCTATGTCATACCCATCCACCTCATAACTTAAGAAATATGGACAAAGCCACACATAATAGGAACAAAAGCCCAAAAATGGTTTATCTTCCAGGCCCATGCTTACACTTATCAAGGATATCAGAACTTGTCAAAGATTTGGGATGCATGGATAGGCTTACAAAGGCCCTTGTGGTCATTAGCCTAGTAAACACCTATGAAGCTATAAATAGGGGCAGACTTTGGATATTGCTAGTGTAAATTTATGAAGTTGCTAGAACAACAGGTTGTGTTTTAGCATGCATTTTCTGTAGTCTATGAAGACTGAAACTCAAATGCCTGTCATTATTTAGTGGCTGATGTCTGTAATACTTTGTTAGTGAGTTGCCAGAAGGAACACAGTTGTATAACAAATGGACCAAAAATATAAAGCATAAATATTAACATTCTGTGAACTGATAAATAACACTTGGGTGCATAGGGTTAACACTACAAGCTGCAGTTGCTCTAATACAGGGTTTGATTCCTCAGTCTTCATTTGTCTGCTCTGTGGTCTTCAGCAAGTCACTTGACCCAACATTGATCCTGGGTCGCCCTTGTATCACATTCATCAAGAGCAGTTTTTATTAGTAAAGTTCAGCTTCACTGCAAACTCCTTTGTCTCACGTGATTGCTCATTGTTATATTTTAAGGGGTTTCTTTGCCTTGAAGCAGCGGTGTTGCATGGTATTGCCCCTTTTTTCTCTGTGTTAGGTTAACAGGAGGTATTATAGTACTTTGGTGTGTGGTGGGGCTCAATTGGACAGAATGCATAATGCTGAATGGTGATGAACATGACACAATACTGGACAACAGTGTGTGTATTTTTTTTTTCCTTTGCTTTGCACTCTTTCTTCTTGAGTCTTAAGGTGTTTTTTTTTGTTGCAGATGGTAAATTTGCTGAATTTATGGTGAAGGTAAGATGCCATTGTGGTGCAGGTGAAGGAGCTCTTTCAGGAGGTGTCTAGCAATGAGTCTGGAATGGCAGATGATGTGGGTGAGTCCAGTCAGAAGAGATGACATTCAGCTCTGAGGACCAGATCAGCAGCTCATGGTAAGCAGGCATGGCAGTCGAGTAATGTGGTTGCTGTGGATTCTTTGGCACCTGGACTGGCTCAGGAAGAAGTGTCTGGTAATGATATTCTGTTCGGAGTCCCATTAGATAGGGCAGGTCTTAAGAGTGTGGGGAATGATTGTGTGATAGCTGGGTGAAGTCTATCTGGGGTCAGGGGAAGCTAGAAGGGATGTAGGGGATACACAGCAAGGGTACAAGGTGGGACAGGGTGAACCAGTCAATGTGGAGGGTAGAGCAGGGGTGTTGGTGAGGAGTTTTGGGTCACCTGTAGCGTGGATGAGATCATGTTCTGAAGTTGGGCCAGATTTTGGATAGAGCCAGGTGATTGTTTAGCTATGCAAGGTTTTGTTCAAGGGGCAGGAGCAATTTTTTCTGACTCCTCACATTCAATCTTCTGTTAAGGAGAAGCTTTGGGAAGGAGAGAATGTTGATGTCTTTGAATTAATTGATGCGGAAGGGGTGAAGCAATTAGTGTAATCAGAGATGGCAAATGGCAAGGATCTTTTGGCATCATTAGCAGTGCTAGGGAGGAGAACAGTAGGTAGGCTATGACCTACGACGTGGGATAATTGGGTGGTAGGTTTCATCTACTATATGGAAGTTTCACTGGAGAAGGATAATTCTTTGGCTTTGCCACTTTCATATTACTTCTTTACAATTTGGTACAGTGTATACTAGACAGCGTTAAAAATTGTGTGAAAGGCTTAATGAAGCCTGAAAATAAGAATGTATCTCCAAAAATAGGGATATCCTATATCAAGTTTGAAAATAGGAATGTTCATCCAAAATAGTGACATTTGAGAGATATTCATATAGTATTCTGGTGGGAGAGACACTGGTGCATCAATAACTCTTGTTGAAACATATGCTTTTGTAGGTATTGTGTAGTTTGGCAGTTTGTGACACCATTCCAACAACAAAAGAAATAAATATGTTTAGATTGTCATATATGTATTCAGCAAAATTGCTCTGCACCATGATATAATGAAAACATGACTTTGATATAAGAATTAAGACTGTCCATTTCTAATGCTGGAATATTTAATATTCTGAAAATGTGCATGCATAGTTAATGTAAGAGGAACGAATAGTAACAGACCATAAATTTTGTTTTCTAATGTTAGTTAAATGATTCTTGCAACGACTGCTGTTTAATGACTGAAGATTATTACCTTGTGATTTCTATAAGAAAACACATTTGTTTGACTGCATAATTTGAATTAGTGCATGTGATTTTAGGCCTAGTTAGCTGGTTTCAGGATAAGTATTTTATTCATTATGGATTCAACATCATCAACCCCCTCTTCTAATTTTTTTTTACACTGGGTAAGGGAGACATGCCACCATGCACCATTTCTCTTGATTCACTCCTCTTACCTTCTGTGACAGTCATTCCTGCCTGATGAAGACCTTCAGTCATGCAGTCCAGCTGTCTTGACTGGAGACCATTGTTTCCTCTTGCTTTCTTTATATTTCTCCCAAATCTGGTTTATGAAAATTGTCATCTACTTTTATGTACATGTGACCTTACGACCATACTCTATTCTCCATGACCCTCTATATAATATGTATGTGTTTGAGATTGAGTGTGTGTGCGTATCTGCGTGTGTGTGCGTGTGTGTGTGTGTGTGTGTGTGTGCGTGTGTGTGTGTGTGTGTGTGTGTGTGTGTGTGTGTGTGTGTGTGTGCGTGTGTGTGTGTGTGTGTGATTTAATGCTTACTACACAGAGATCAATATCTAATGAAGTATAGATTATGCTCTCAGTTTCTTAGCAGATTGTGCCTTATCCATAATCAATAAGTTTGATTGTTGAACCCTGATGCACACCCACTCTAAATGAGAGTACAGACACTGTTTGTACTTGTGTTATTGAGTCCTTGCATATTGCCTGCAATACTTTTGCCAGGGTTCTAAACTTTGAATGCCAGGAATAAAAGAATCAGCTTCCTTTGGACCTCCTCTTATTCTTTCTACAAGCCTATGGATCCCCATTTGAGCTTTTTCCTCATTTCTAGCTTCTTCTACATCATCTGTCTCACTACAAACATTGTATTAGTTGTACTGCATCTGGATGTAAATCTGAACTGCTCTCACTTCACATCTTACTTTCTACTATTCTGCATATTCATTAATCAGTTACCCTCCAGAGCCCTTATATGCATTTTGAGAGACGTTTGTTACCTTTGTGTTGCCTGCAGTTGTAAATATCCTCATAGTTTCTACACAGTGAAATGTAAAGGCTTAGTTTCCAGTCATCTGTGATGCTCTTTTCTCCAGATTGTGGTTGGTATAATCAGAAGGTGTTTTTCCTCAGCACATCCAAGCAAACAGATCTACCATTACTTTATCTGTGCATGCCACTCTTCCTGACTTCTGTTTTATCAATATATTTTGTTATTATGGGCTGGCATTGTGCACACGTGCATGTGTGTATATACACATATTACCTTGCACATAAATGCACACACATTTGGGAGTTGTATTGATCCTGTGCAGAGAAACATATCTCGTTATAAATGTAAATTTATAAACACAGTTCTAAACTCTGGCATGTTATCAGTACTGACAGCCAGAGGAATGTATAAGGCATAAACTTGAAGCTCTGTTGCAGAAAATACCGCATCATCCCTTTGTGCATGACTTTTTATTGTTTTGGTCCAGTGAGATTCGTAGTGCTGTTAGCACTTCAGTTCACTTGATAAACTGAAAGTGCTTTTTTCAGCTGTCGGTTCTTATTACCATTAATTGGAAAAAGTGCTCAAGAAACTGAAGTTTATAACTAAAAGTCTAACCTCTCCTTAAGGATAGCACATGAATCCTTGCCCTGAGCTGTCTGCAGAACAAAGTTGCAGTTCTTATTCAAAAACCTATGTAGATTCCCCAAATTCTGTTTATATGTAGTTTGGTCTATGGATCTAAGATAAGTCTCCTGGTTATTCTGTTGAGAAGATAATGAAAGAACCATGCTTTATTTATACAGTTTAGGTGAACAGAAACAATAGCAGTTATTGGATGTGGTTCAGAATTGTCTTCAGTCTCAGAATATTGTAGACCAATAAGTAAAGCATTGCAGTAATCCAGATGAGATGACCTTAAAGCATGCATCACAGCAGGAAGGTAATTCAGAGGAGTAAGGTGTTTGATCAAGGTGATATTCCAAAGGTGGAAACAAGAAGACTTGACAACTGAAATATGGTGCTTAAGTGTCAGCCTTGTTATGAAAGTTTACAACCATGGTCTTGCAACCTAAACATAAAGTTAAGGTTGTCATCGCAATAAAAAAATGTCAACGTGTTAATAGATAAATATAATAGCTGGGATCCAAAAAAATTGACCCTTGCAGGGCATCAAAATGTATAGGTAAAAATGAGCAAAAGAATGCCTAGTAATCTCTCTTAACTTCCTTTAAGATAAGTAAATTACAAAGCAGCTCATGGATGAATGTTGTGCCTTTATGGCTTTTTAATTAGCAATGAATGACAGACAAGATCAAAGGCTGTAGTAACATCATAGTGGATGGCCCACTTAACTGCCCATTATGCCTACATCACACTTAGTGGATGGCCCACTTAACTACATCAGACTTAGTGGATGGCCCACTTAACTGCCCATTATGCCTACATCACACTTAGTGGATGGCCCACTTAACTGCCTATTATGCCTACATCACACTTAGTGGATGGCCCACTTAACTGCCTATTATGCCTACATCACACTTAGTGGATGGCCCACTAAACTGCCTATTATGCCTGCATCATACTTAGTGGATGGCCCACTTAACTGCCCATTATGCCTACATCACACTTAGTGTAGTGGATGGCCAACTTAACTGCCTATTATGCCTACATCACACATAGTGGATGGCCCACTTAACTGCCCATTATGCCTACATCACACTATGGAGTCAGTTAGGATATCAGGTAAAGTTACAATGTTCCCACTATTTCTAAAACCATGCATGCTGGTTGAATGGGAGCACAGACTGTCAATATATTCTTGAATCTGGAACACCAGCAGCTTTTAAGTTATTCCCACATGGCAATCTAATAAGAAGAGTTGTTTGCAATGATCAGTATGGGTGGCAACAATAACTTTAAGATACGTGTCTTGTATTAAACAAAGGTTGTAAACATTACCTAGGCATGCAGTGGGGTAGTTTTCAAAGGTGACTTGGGTTATCCATTTTCATATCGCTTCCTCTGTGGTTCCAAGTTATATCTCTTGGTTATCCTGTTGAGAAGAAAATGGGAAACCACAGTTCACCAGTACCATTTAAGTGATCAGAAAGAGGGATGACAGGAATAACAGCTATTTGGTGAGGTGCAGAATTCCCTTCAGTATTTCTTCTCTGTAGTGAAGGAGTCTGCTGTAACGTTGGGGAAGATCAGTTTGGTCAGCATACATGGGTATAAGCATCAACCTGCAAGCCAATTCATTTTCTTTGAAAGTACTCTGAACTGGAGGAAAAAAGTGAACTGCCTCTGCCAGTAAAACAAAGCGTCATGACAGTTCCCTGCTTTTATGGACAGGGTGCAGTAATGTGATTTTTTTTTAATCTCCAGACAAACAATGTTTCAGCTTAAACAACTGCTTTACCTACAAAACAAGTAAAATGGCTCATCCTGCATTGTTGCCTCCTGATCCATAAAAGAAAGCATCTCTCCAGCAAACAGAATGAGATGGTTGCCAATAAGGCAGGAGAAGATGTGTCTTACAATAATAAAATGAAGGACTAGACAATGATGTGAATGGAGGTCAGTAAGTCAGTGTTTGTCTGGCTTCACTTAAATTGTTTTATTCGATTGTAGAGGATTGTGAACTTATGTTAATCAGTAACTGAGAACAGGGCTGCTGTCTCACAGGACTACTAGAAGCACTGAGATTTAATATACTCTTTCTTGTAAGCTCTCGACAAAGTCATGAGATGAATGCTTGTGAGTTTTAATGCTTGGTGGGTGTATCTATAACTAGTTCAATATGATGGTTTTGTTTGAGTCAAACTCCCTTAGACCTGCTGTTGTAACTCCACGTTAATTCTGAAGTAACCTTTCAACAGGTTACTTTATTATGAATAAGAGGTGCATGGAAGGGCAGGAGATTCCTCAATTTGGAATGACATGTAGATAGAAGAAGCTAAGGTGATGCAGTATGAATAACTGTTATTTTTGTGAGAGGCAGTTTGAAAGCTTTGTCATTGCATTGTGAGGCAGTTCCCATAAAACTGAAAGACAGATTTTTTTTGTTTGTTTATTTCTTTTTTGTAATGGCAACTTTACTGAACATGCTAACAGATAATACTATTGTAGAATATAATCCACTGAACAACAAAATGTGAAAATACAGTGTGCTAGTACAGCTTTAATCACAACATACCTCTCAACTGTTCAGATTTTTCCCTCATATTTTTCATTTTGTCATTATAACATTTGTGGTTTTCTGGCAAATAAGTGATGATTGAATTCACTATATTATAACATTTGAGTTTCAGACTTCATATCCATCAGACAATGCATGCTAACAAAAATAACTGTTATTCTAGCAAATTTCTAAGTTTATAAAAACAATATTTTAAATGTGTCTCTGTTTTGGGGCCTTTGTCCCACCATTATTTTTGGTTTTGACCAGAATCACAATACTGACTTCAACAAATTGCCACAAGTGTCAGAAGACAGTTATGTATTTGTACCAAACATATGCATCTTGTACCCAAGTCCCTGTTATGTCCATTTTTATACAGTCATACTAACCAAGTAAATGTTTTTACAGTAACGTTTATTTTAGGTGAATATGTAGCCTCATATGACACTAGAAAAGAATTAGAAACATCAGCTCATTATAAGAAATGGTTTGTGATGTTGCTAGCCATCTCTGAATACTATAAATCTCAGTTTTGTTTTAAGTGTAATATGAAGGTGGATGACAACTGAGAAGCAGGAGCAACCAAATGCACTGGTTGTGAGGGCAGTAGCAAATACTTTCCTACCATGAGTGGGGAGTTTTACTAGTTTTTCAAGAATATTGGTGTCTACAAAGTCAACCATTGGTTGTAGGGTAGTTCTATACAGGAGTGCAGACATACACTAGGTCACAAAGAGGTATGCAAGGATAATTTACAGGAGAATTGGTCATGCATCTGTTGTCTCATGGAGGCGGTGTGGTAGCAAGACAGGAAATGAAGATAATAGTTGCTCAGGCATGAAGTACCCTTTCCCCCAGAGTTGATGTTTTTAACTGGTGTTTAAATGATTTGCTAATCAAAATGAAGACCATTGCTTTGGTAGTGGGATTAACAGAGGGGAAAAGTATGATATCCAAAAATATACAGCATGTTGATTAATTCTCTGAACCATGTCTCAGTGACAGCGCAGACTTCACCCTCCAATATGTAGCATGTTGATTAATTCTCTGAACCATGTCTCAGTGACAGCGCAGACTTCACCCTCCAATATGTAGCATGTTGATTAATTCTCTGAACCATGTCTCAGTGACAGCACAGACTTCACCCTCCAATATGTAGCATGTTGATTAATTCTCTGAACCATGTCTCAGTGACAGCGCAGACTTCACCCTCCAATATGTAGCATGTTGATTAATTCTCTGAACCATGTCTCAGTGACAGCGCAGACTTCACCCTCCAATATGTAGCATGTTGATTAATTCTCTGAACCATGTCTCAGTGACAGACTTCACCCTCCAATATGTAGCATGTTGATTAATTCTCTGAACCATGTCTCAGTGACAGCGCAGACTTCACCCTCCAATATGCAGCATGTTGATTAATTCTCTGAACCATGTCTCAGTGACAGCAGACTTCACCCTCCAATATGCAGCATGTTGATTAATTCTCTGAACCATGTCTCAGTGACAGCGCAGACTTCACCCTCCAATATGTAGCATGTTGATTAATTCTCTGAACCATGTCTCAGTGACAGCGCAGACTTCACCCTCCAATATGTAGCATGTTGATTAATTCTCTGAACCATGTCTCAGTGACAGCGCAGACTTCACCCTCCAATATGTAGCATGTTGATTAATTCTCTGAACCATGTCTCAGTGACAGCGCAGACTTCACCCTCCAATATGTAGCATGTTGATTAATTCTCTGAACCATGTCTCAGTGACAGCGCAGACTTCACCCTCCAATATGTAGCATGTTGATTAATTCTCTGAACCATGTCTCAGTGACAGCTCAGACTTCACCCTCCAATATGTAGCATGTTGATTAATTCTCTGAACCATGTCTCAGTGACAGCGCAGACTTCACCCTCCAATATGTAGCATGTTGATTAATTCTCTGAACCATGTCTCAGTGACAGACTTCACCTTCACCCCAATATGTAGCATGTTGATTAATTCTCTGAACCATGTCTCAGTGACAGCAGACTTCACCCTCCAATATGTAGCATGTTGATTAATTCTCTGAACCATGTCTCAGTGACAGCTCAGACTTCACCCTCCAATATGTAGCATGTTGATTAATTCTCTGAACCATGTCTCAGTGACAGCGCAGACTTCACCCTCCAATATGCAGCATGTTGATTAATTCTCTGAACCATGTCTCAGTGACAGCGCAGACTTCACCCTCCAATATGTAGCATGTTGATTAATTCTCTGAACCATGTCTCAGTGACAGCGCAGACTTCACCCTCCAATATGTAGCATGTTGATTAATTCTCTGAACCATGTCTCAGTGACAGCGCAGACTTCACCCTCCAATATGTAGCATGTTGATTAATTCTCTCAACCATGTCTCAGTGACAGCACAGACTTCACCCTCCTCAGAGGCTAGGAAAGTTTTAAGACAGGTATATTTATTTTTTAAGCTATTGCCATTGGTAAGGTTCACTTTCACCCTTGTATCATATGAAGAATATACTTTAGCCTTATTTTACTTATAAAGATCACTGGGAGGAAAGAAAATATTCTGTTTAGTCATACATCCCCTCTATATTAGAGGTGTAGGTTACCTCTTGCAAAACAATAGAAAGGCCTATGAATTTTCTCCAAAGTAGAGAGGCAACTGTATACCCCCTGTATTAGCACCAATACTTTAACCAACTGCCAGAGTTAGTTATCTGCACCAGGTAAGTTTGATACCATTTCCATTGAAGGGAGGATCTCAGAGCTACTGATTTTTCAGTCTAAATGAGGGTTGTGGTGAAGTCAACTATGTCACACTACATCTCTTCATGGCAGGGAATCTTCATCATTCACTACCATGTGTAACATTGCAAGGTTAAAAATCAAGCCTTGTCTCCTGAATATGCCTAAGGCTCTTCATAATATTCGTATTATTTGCTCCAGAGAGGAGGGTACAATGACAGTCTTGTTGTTCATCCTGAGGAAGGCAGTATCTCTTCAGCCAATCATGGACTCACCAGTTATAATAGTATTTACAGTATGACCTGGTTTAACTAAATTATCCTTTAAGTTAGCTATTTCAGAAGAGGCAGAGCTGTCCAGGTTACCATTTCTGCATGAGTGGGAGCTTTGCAAGAGTACGTTTTAGTGATGGCTTAGTTTGAGAGGTTTTTATTTATGATACCCTTGGAGCTTAGTAGGAAACATGAGAGAATCCCAGGTCAGGGTCTATGTGATGATGGAGACGGACTGTTACCTTTACATTCAGAGATACTTGACTCAATGCTTCTCGCACACATCTTCTCTAATGGTCCAATCAGTATGGTGTTCTTACAAGCACTGTACTGTTTAAAGATGCTGAACAAAATGAGGTTGAATGCAGATAGCTCTGCTGTAGTCTGAGCCATGCTAACTTTGGAGACGTAATAAGAATTAATCTGCTACTGATGAAAATTGTGTTAAACTAGGTGTGGCCCAGGGAGTGAGGACTTGTAGTTAATTAAAGAAAAAAAACATTCAAGGAGGTATCTTCACATATCGACAGCATCAAGAACAAGGTAACTACTTATGTAACTCTGACCAGTCCCTTAGCAAACCCGCACAGTAAGATTGCAATACAAACAAAAGAACAAGTTTTTAATTAGTATGCAGTCAACTACAAGATATTCTTTTGTACATGATGGAACTATCTTTTCAAGAGCTTTTAGCAGACCACAAATGCATACTCAGTCATAATGCACATGGTCTTAATGTGTTTGACATGCAACTCCAATAGACCACGTAATGGTAGGATATTTCCTGAGCATTGCAAAGTACTACTTGTTATCTTAAAGAAGCTGTTTACTCTGAAAGTTGAGTGGCTTTAAAAAAGTCTAACTTTTGATATGATCTGAAACTAAACAATACCAGTGCAAAAAGTTATCCATTTGCAGACTTGACTAAATTCCTTGTAGATTACTCCAGTGAAATCCATTTCATGATACTAATGTGCGGAAGGGTTTCTTGAGGAAAGATGCTTTATACAGGGGAAAAACATCTAAAGACATCATGGAAAAGGTTGCACTCTCATCCTATAACTATTTCTAAGGTCAGCACAACTCAAGGTAAGTTAAATAAACTTCTGTTGAAGTCCATTCATATTTTATCTCTCAGGTGAACTGGATTTATTATGGCAGACTATGATGCAATGAAAGACAATCTCCACCAGCAGGTGATGTAAAAATGTGTTGTTGTATCTTTCAGCTTTTCCCGGTTAGGGGTCATCACAGCGGAACTCCGGTCTGCTAATGATTGGCAGGAGATTTTTAAGTACCAAGTTGTCAGCCCTGACGTACAACCTTCAACGAAAGTACGCCCATTCATGCATGTCTCCACACAGAAGACGCTTTAGCTGAGAATCGAACGGGACAATGTCTTGCTGTAAAAATGTGTATTCTATATAAATAGCAGTGACAGAAAAAGCAGTTACACTACCTCATTCATGCTCCTGCATATCTCCTCTTTCTCAAAAGGTTTTCGATCTTTGTGAAGATCTTCAAAATTAAAGTGTATGACATCAGTGATTTATTGTTTTGTGTCAAAAACACAATTCTCTTAGCTAAATCACCAAACTCCTAAAAAGATACATTGTATTTCTTCATACTATATATATATATATATATATATATATATATATATATATATATATATATATATACTACTATGGCACTATTGCATTGTATGTTAATATCTTTTTAAAGGCATAGAGTTACATATTGAAATATTGTTTGCCTGCTATCATGAACATTATCAAATGATTGCAGATGCTCAGGTAGTTAGGCAGTGCTTCTTAGATTATGGAACAGATGGCAGAGGTGGTGTAGAATATACCATAGCAGCTTTAGAACCACATAGAAAGCTTAGATACCATGCAGAGTGCTTCTCTGAATGGTTGTGATACAGCCATGCTGTTACAGAGAACGACATGAATGAACTCAAGTCTCAGCTACTTTTGAAGATGGCTGACCTAGCATCTTTTATTCTTTGCACTGCTCTGCATGATATCTTTTCATTAGTATGTAAACATTCATGTGTTCAGAACATTCTTAGTAGTTATATACAATTAATTCTGATGCAGACATGCAAAATCAAAAGTGAAAATGAAGCAAAATAATCTGCACACAGAGGTCTGGATGCATGTTTGTGTGGTTTCTTTCATATGGCCTGATTATTCAGTTTTCAAATGCTTAGAATTAAAGACTGTTAGTTTAAAATGCTCTCATTTGGTTTGTACTGGCTCTTGAGTAACAGCCTGTCAAAATAATCAGAACATTAGTTATAGCTGAAAGGAGAAACTTAGAAATGAGGAATGTCTCTATCAGGAATAAAAAATATAATTCAGAAATAAATAGACAAGAAAGAGTTGTTAAAAAACTTATGAATATGACATTAAAAGAAGAAAAGAACTAGATATGAATAAACTCCCATGCAAAGTTAAATATCCCTACTGATGTGAAAGGGTGTAAGCAATATTTTGACTACTCTCAGTCTGTAGTCACCATAGCCTTGGGGTTAAATTAATTAGCACTACACAAACTGCTTTCAAAATAGTATATGTATTCTGTTTCTAATAAACTTTCACATATTTCCCAAAGTAATGTTTCTAGTTTCACATCATTATCACCGAATGCATGGCTTTCACATTTCAACACTGATGTGTGAGCATGCCCAGTACTACCCATTAAGGGGTCAGATCCATGTATTTCTTAAGCAGCACATTGCTGTCAGAATCCTGATGGTCCTTTGCACAACTGTTATATACTTGTGCAACAACTCACACTGAGTAAAGACTACCATTTTTAGTTATTGTGCTAAATCCTTCTGATTTTTCATATGACTTTTTTTCTAAAATGTATTCATTTTATTCTGTTTTATTTAACTCTTAGCTTATGATTTGAATAACTTCAACTTATATCTGAAGGATGAAGATCATCATCCAGTATAGCCTTAATCCTGTATGCTAAACTGCCAGATATAAGACATATGGATCTTATTCCAAGTGGGTCTAGCTGGTTTATATGCATACACATGCATGTATACAGATGCACACACAAACAGGCACATAGACAAACACACATGTGTACACACACACACACACACACACACACACACACACACACACACACACACACACACACACACACACACACACTCACTCACGCACTGATATTGCTGCTTAAAATACCCAAACTACACAATTTACACAACCTCAATGCATGGAAGCAGGATGATATGTGTCAGTCTGTTGGTTCCCATTTTCTATAAGCAGTCATATGAGAAGGTGATGAACATACAACTATTTTATCACTATTTGATTTGCAATAATTTGTCAGCTATTTTTTCCCAGAAATCATTGCTAGTATTGTTTCTATGACAGCAAAAGCACTGATTCATTGTTTGTTAGAAAACTTTCTTTCCAATGTAGTTGTGTTACCACTAAGAAGCAAATAAAATATCATCATGGAGAAAGCAAAGGAGATGCTTTCCTCCAGAAAAAAAACATGCCTATTTTATTTTTTTATTATTGGTTTGAAGCTTTGGTTATGTTTGTCGAGTTGAAGCTTCTTCCAGTAGTTACTCGGGGATCCATTGTATAAGTATAACTTTTATCAGTCCTGATCATGACGCTGTCTGCCAACTACAGCCTTCACTGCCACTTAAACATAAAGACTGCTGCAGAAATCATGCATCTTCTTTGCTATTTGTCTGCATGTATTTATTGGAATCAGTATTTTTTCTAAAACAATTACAGTATAAATTCTAGACACTAAAAGATGTGGCGAAATACAGATAGACATTGGTTGCCAGACAGACATAAAAAGGACAGAATGGCAAACAGTAAGAGAGAATGACAGACAAGATACAGGATGAAAGAGAGGTAAAATATTTAAAATTTCTCAAGATGATGTAACATTACTGTCTTATGCATCTGTTATTGTATCACATGAATATACTAATTGCTAATTGCGCATTTGTGGTCCACGGCTTTGCTCGTCAGGGCAGTAGCATTGCTTTTCTCTATAGTTAAATCTGTTATCATTGATACAGTTATTCTTTGTATGATTACATTATGAAAAAATTGTTACCTTCTCTCTATGAATATTTGCATGACAGTATCTCATGGGCTGCTCTTCTACTGTTGATAATCCCCAGATAGCACTGTAAAAACAATAACCTGTGTGATCTTGGTTTTGTTCAGCAGTTGTGTTTAGGATCTATAGTTACTCACAGGTCACTAACTTCTTTTAGTAGAAAAGGGCTCAGCTGGCCATTGTTAATGAAAGAATACGCTGATAAGTTTATGGAGTGTCATCATCTCAGCACATTCCAATGGTAGTCCTGAACTGAAGATCACCTCTCTTCTCATTGCTTCTGTATGTCAGTGAACGAACACGTCACACAAGCTCACCGATCATCAGTACAATGAAACACATCCAGGTTCTCCTTCTCATTGCCATTCTAGTTAAGGAAATCGTGAGATAATGGGACAACTATAGGGAAAAATAACCAAAGGAGAACTTTACCTTAAAACTAGACTAAAGTAGAAAAAGGTGTAATAACAAAATTCTTTAAACAACAGGTTATGTAGAGCTGATGGAAATTTGTTTCTGAATGTGTGTGCATGTGTGTGTGTTTGTTTGTGTGAGTGTGTGTGTGTGTGTGTGTGTGTGTGTGTGTGTGTGTGTGTGTGTGTGTGTGTGTGTGTGTGTGTGTAAAATAGTCACAAACTCACAAAGATGAGTAAAAGCAAAGATGAGAAACACAAGCTATATTTATATGAATGACATTTTAAAGGCATTAAAATCACAAACTGTATTTTGGGAATGGATAAATGCGAATGCAGGTAGTTTGTATCTCTTCATATCTTATAGTTTCATATCATACTTCTCAACTGCACAGAGATTCTCAGAATTTTCCTTGATATTTTTGGTTTGTTCCTCATGCAATGCGTGGTTTTCTGGAAAATTAATGAGATCTGAGGTCGCTAAATAATAGCAGTTCATATCCTTCAGAAAATACATATTAACACAAAATCTGTTATTCTATCAACTTTGCATGTTTATAAGAGCAATATTTAAATCTGTCCATTTTTTAGGCTTTTGACCCCCCCCACCACCAATATTTTTGACTTTGTGCACATTTCTTGGGCAGAAATATTGACAGGTGTGTTTCATATTAAAGCAAGATCAGAAGAATGTTTATTAGGAAATATTCAGATCAGAAGAATTTTTACCTCAAAGTATTGAGAGAACAAGGAAAGTGAATTACCAAGGTGCCTCTATTAGTGCATAATTTTCTCTTACTTTGACCAATCAAATTTCTGATAAAGCAAATAAAGTTCAAGGAAGTAGATCTGTTACACTGAACTCCACTGGCTAAAATCAGAATGTTACACATTTTCTTTTTAAAATAAAGTAAATTCAACAATGAGAGGAATTGAATGATGTATAGCCTTTTAGAGAATATAGGTTCATAGGTTCATAGGTAGGTACTAGGCTATCTGCCCAAAGGCATTTATAAACCTAGCCAGAATGTGTTGGCTTTCACCGCCCCCTAGATTAGTTCCCTGTGCTTCTGTCCAGCAGAGCCACTGAAGTGATCCCCTGGGTAAACTTTCTGTTTCCCATCCATTTGTCAAGGTTTCTCTTGAAGAGTGGTAGCAAGGAGCTCTGCCTAATGTAGATTGGAATCTTGTTCCAAAGCATGGGAAGTCTCTGGGACAGGAATCTATCCCTCCAGCACATCCTATTTATTGTTGTGTGTGTGTAAAATAGTCACAAACTCAGATGAGTAAAAGCAAAGATGAGAAACACAAGTTGTGGTGAGGTTTAGATCCCAAGAGAGTGTGGCTTGAGGGGATAAGGTTTTCTTTAGGTGGAGCATGTCCAGCAGTTCTGGGTTGGACATGGCCTTATATGTCAGGCAGAGATAACCTCTGAGCAGGCGGTATGCAACCGATTACAGCTGGAGTTTCTTCAGTCGAGTTGCATAGGGCATCTGTTTGAGACCAGTGATCCTCTTGGTGAGGTACTTCTGTGGTCTTTCCAGCTGTTGCAGGTGTCTTGTAAGGTACATCCCAAATGGGGCATTATACTTTATGATGGGTCTGATGAGTGATGAGTAGAGGGGCACAATAACCTCTTTTGATCTGGATGCAAACCCTTTTGTGATTAGGTGGGCCACATCGAAGGATTTTCTAATCACTTTGGCAATGTGATTATCAAAGGAGAGATTACTATCTACTTGGGTTCCCAGATCCCTTATTACATTTTTCATATTTAGGGGACTACCACCTATGTGGTAGTTTGTGGGTACTTTGTTATTTCCAAAGGGAATAACTATGCACTTTTTGGCATTTAGCTTGTGGCCATGATTTTGACACCAGGCATCCGTCTCAGTGAGACCCTTTTGGAGGATGTCTGTGTCAGCCGGTGAGTCAATTATAGCCCCTAGTTTGCAGTCGTCTGCGAACTTGGCCAGCCATAGACCTCCTGTACTTGTCTGTACCTCTGAGAAGTATATGCCGAACAGGAGGGGTCCTAGGACTGAGCCCTGGGGAATGCCACTTTTAACCAGTTTAGAGTCAGACCTAGCTCCCACAACTCTCACCATGTGGGTTCTGTCCGTGAGCCAATTGGCAACCCATCTTGTGAAATAGGGGTTTATGTTCAGGCTGGCATGCTTGTCTATAATACCAGAATGGGGAATGGTGTTGAAGGCTTTTGCGGGGTCTAGGTAGGCTGTGTGCACCACCTTTACCTCATCTATAGCCTTGGTAACTGTCTCAAAAAAAGTCCACCAGGTTTAGGAGGCATGATCTGCCCTTAACAAAGCCGAACTGGATAGGGTCCAGTGTTTGGAGGTTCCCAATGTCTCTGTTAACAGGTTCCATGATGGTGCGCTCCATAGCCTTGCAGACCAAGCTAGTCAGGCTTATAGGGCGATAGTTCTAGGGGTCTGTTGTGGCTCCACCTTTGTGGAGTGGAATAACTGTTGCTGTGCACCACTCTATGGGTATGTAGCCTGTGGAGAGGCTGAGTTTGAAAAGTGTGTTTAGGTGATGGGTTAATTTGTCTTTGAGCTAGTGTAGGACACAGCCTGGGACACCGTCCAGTCCCATTGATGCTATAGTTTTGGCTTTGGAGAGGGCTATTTTAACCCAAGTGCCTGTGATTTCAGGGGCTGTACATTCTTCTGGTATGGTTATGGGCCTTTTGGGGGTGAGAGGGGGGTGAAGTTTGCACTGAATCTGTCTGCCAGGATGTTGGCAATATCAGTTTGTTCAGTGTATTTTATGCCATTCTGCACTAACTCAGAGCAGATCTGAGCATTGCCACTTAGATTCTTGACATAGCTAAAGAATGCCTTGTGGTTATCTTTGGAGTCCTTGGCAAAGTTTTCTTTCAAAGCTCGCCTTGGACAATTTTATGAGGGATCGTAGTTTCATGCTGATACTGATCAGGGATGTCTTCCCTTCTTGGGATTTTACTCTTTTCTGTAGTAGTTTCCTCCTTCTATTGTATAGCTTGTTTATGGCAGGGGTCCACCAGACTTGTTTCCTTTTCTTGGAGGAGTGAGTCTTGGTTTTGCTTGGGATAGCATGATCCATGCATTCTTGTAGGTGCACATAGAATGCATTAGTAAAGGATTTTGCAGCTTGGACAGCGTTATTCTTTAGCATGGGGGCTTTGAAACTTTCCACCTCCATCTTAAGTAATGTGAAGTTTGCTTTTGAAAAGTTTTTCACGGTGGTTTCCTTATTCGGGTGGGGGCAGAATGTGGATATCCAAAGTGATTTGTTTATGGTCAGATCTAACCAGCGAGGGGTTGACCTCTGGTGTGGAACACTGGTTGCCCATGTTGGTGATGACCAGGTCCAATATGTTGTCACCTCTGGTGTGAGTGTTGACCAGTTATTCCAGGGCATTTGAGTTTATAAATTCTAGGAAATGTTGGGCAAGGGAGTTAGTACTTGAGTAGTTCTCCCACTTAATGTTTGGGTAGTTGAAATCACCCAATATTAGGGTGTTTGGTAAGATGTTTATGTTACCCAGTGTTTCCAGAAATGCAGAATGGGGGTCCTGGGACATGGTGGGTGATCTGTAGCAAGCTACAATTTGAATTGCAGTTTTGCCCATTGTTAGTTGCACGTGGATAATCTCTGAAGCATTGTGCTGTGCCACTAACCTGGAGGTGTGGGTATCCTTGATGAATATGGATACTCCCCCACCTTTTGTATTTTGGTCTGGGTTCTGTGGCCGAAATGTATGGTATGAGTTGTAGCCTGGTAGTGCTGGGGTGTTATCTGGAGCCTTAAGCCAGGTTTATGTTACTGTACATATATCAATTTTCTCCATACTGAGGAGTGCCTCGAGTGCATGCATTTTGAGGTTTAGACTTCTGGCATTGAGTAGTATTACCCTCAGATTTTTGTTACTTGTGCTATTTACAGCGGTGGGTTTGTATTTTGAGCCTTGCCTAAAAAAGGTAATATGGGGGTGGCAAGAGCCTTGGCCAGTATTCAAAAACCTATGGGTGACAGGTGCAAGCCATCTCTAGTGAAGTAGCGTGGATTGTCGAGCTTGTCATCCCAGGTGGACAGACACTGGATCCCCTTTGAATGAAACCAGAAACTTAGCCAATTGTTGAAATTGATAATTTTTTCTTTATACCATGGTATCATTCTTGGTGAGGGCAGGATGCTACTCAGGGTCAGGGTCATACCGGCCTGGGCTATGTGATCGGAGAGCTCTTCCATGTCTCTTTTTATGTAGTCCAGGGAGGTATGGCTCAAGTCATTCACACCAACATGGGCAATGACAGAGTCATATTTGTATTTGTTCTGGAGTGACCTGAGTGTTTGTGTTATGTGGCAGATCCTGGCACCCAACAGGCAGCTAACAGTAACCTTCTCCTTATTCAGCCTAGTGAGTGGCATGTCAGTGTGCCTGACTATAGAGTCACCTATTACTAGTGTGTTGGGTATGTTATTTTGCCTTAAGGGCTGTGATTGTGTGGCACACTGGTTTTGTGAAGTATGTGTTTCATGGTTTGTGTTGGAGGGTGGAGGTTGCTTGGATGTCTGCTTTGGAAGGCTCTGTTGCTTTTGCATATTTTTATTTAGAGCCTCTGAGTATGTTTTCGTGTATTTACGTGTGTTTTTTACCGGTGCTGATTTAATGGGTCTATGTGAAACTGATGGTGTGATGCCCGTATTTCCCTTCTCCTCTTGACTGTCTGATCCAGTCTTGGGTTGAGAGAGCTTAGCCTCCAGTTTGGCTGTATAATTGCATCTCTTGCATGTATTAGTGTTTGGTGGTAGGAGGAGAGGGTTGTCTGTGTACATGAGGCACTTGTTACATTGCCTCAAAATGCCCAGATTCATCAGTTGGACTGGAGAGTACACCTGAAACTGACCTTTGGACATGCCTGGATAGGTACAGTAAACTGTTTTACTGAATGGCTCGTAAGGGTGAATAGAGAGCCTTGTCCTTCTGTAGTGCAAGGTTTATGTGCTAAGGAATATGTGTACAACAGTCATCCCACTATTGCAATTTTGGTTCTCCCATGTAAAATGCATCATTAACTTTTTCAATTTGAAATTGCAATATCTCAGAAATGCTCTGAGAGATTTACTCAACTACAAGCATGTCTCCACTGAGGAAATAGGGGATGTGACTAAGCTTTTCCATTTGTTGTTTGATGGGAAAGAACAAGGCTTTCATTGTCAGTCCATATGACATAACCATACACGTGTGGTACTCTCTTCAGTGAGTTAATGGAGGGGTCAACATTTTCATTGAGCCACTTTTAGGAAAAATATTAGGTGCTGCTGCAAAGGTCTGTTCAAATTTGCTCTTCCTTCACAGTCTATTGTTTTTCTCCTTCCCATCCCTTTGTCTTTATCCATTAGTACATGCTAGTCTCCCTATCATTTGCAGCTGTAGTCTAGGGATCCTTACAGACTTTACCGTCCCAGACTGTATAAAAAGGCTTCTTGCTAAGTTGTATTGCAAAGCAAATAAAATGTACCTGCAGGCAACGTTCCTTATTATAAGGCAGCACTGATTTTGAGGCAACTTAATTCTGTAAAATGCGACAGAAATTCATTCATCTGCTCCAACTGAAGACTTATTTGCAGGGGCTGCATAAAGTGGACTTTGACACTTAGGGGTAAGACTGTTACAATAACGAATCTCCTTCACTAACAACTGACAAGATTTTTATAAGAGAGTTGCCTGAGCTGACTAACCATTTTCTGATGAAACTTACACCTGAATTATAGCTTCTATCCTATCTATCCAGCACCCATCCCTCAGTCATGGGTCATCATTCCATTTCAGCTTACTTTCTATTTTTTGACTTCCTTCCTTCATTACTCTCCTTACAGATTAAAACTTCCAGTCTAAACATGCAAAGAGCATGATTACAAAGTGAACTGCAATTCTTATCATACAATCCTCAATCACATTCTTATTAAATCTACTAAAAATATGATATAAATGCAATGTAGCTCACCACACCTAGACAGATATGTACTTATACACAGTATAAATGCACAGTACCTTTCTGGTGGAATACAAAAGCTTATTTTAATAAACACTGATCTGAACCATATTACATAGCTGAGTCTATATCACTTCAGCCAAGTGACAGTTCAGCAAACGGCACTTCATTTGAAATGCCATTCATTGAAATCTGCTCTTGTGGGGGGCTGTACACCCCAAACCCCCCATTAATTATATATACCAGCTCCAAGATTGCACTACAGTGGGGGAAGGGAACATTTCCTGATCCTCACTCCACAGTCTCAGTCTGAGCAGTTGACCGAACAGCATGTTCAATGTAAGTGAATTGGAAATGATGTTCAGTGTACTGAATTTTCACTAAAGTAATATAGACTCACATAACTATCATCAAAGTATCAATCCAAGTATGATTTACTACAAGTCAACATAAAGATCACCAAAACAAGACAAAATCATATCAAATATCTAAAGCAAACATTGCTAATCACCATATACAGAAAATCGTAAAAAATAAGAGCTAGAGAGAGAAATTATGTAGAAAATGTTTAAAGATACCCTTTATAGATAATTTTTTTTCAGAGGTGTTGTCATCTCAAACCAGTTGTCTTCTTTCAAAATCCTATACTCCAGTACCTGAGTAGTTTCACTAATGCCTCTCAACTACATACATTATTTTGTGACACTGCTCCCCCCTGGGTCTACTTCACTTTGTCAAAAAACCTATTTGCTGAATACCTTATTGTCAAACCCTATTTGTTGAAGCCTAAATCCAATGAACATTCATTTAAGCAAAATTTTTCCCAGGAAAAAAAAAATGCTTGGCCATTATAGTAAATTTGCCTTTTTTCCCCACTGTAGTGCAGTCTCAGAGTTGGTATATTTAGTTAGGGGGGTGTGGGTTTTAAATTTTGTGAATTTTTTTGATGCTCATTTGGTTGGCCAAGAGTTTCTTCCCCTGGGAAAATTTTGCTTAAATTAGCGTTTGATGGATTAAGACTTCAATGAATAGGGTTCGACAAAAAGGTACTCGACAAATAGGTTTTTCGACATAGTGAACTGAACTCCCCCCACCTCTATACTTCTAATATAAACCATATTATAGCCTTATATAATAGTTTCTTACCCTACTTTGGACCCCACCTCTGAACAATATTAATATTTTCTGTCTTACCTATTTCTTTCCCTCACCTCAGTTTGTTTGAACTTCTGAGCACTTATTGCATGATCCATTGTCTATATGACAAACCTACAATACACCTCTTCAAATGTTCAATATTGAACATCTACTAATGCATAATTTTCTTTTATACTGCAATACTTGCCTCTGCATATATGTAAATGTAATCTAGTTAGCAAATGTATGTACAATTTTAAATATATAGTATTGAATGTCTCTTACTGCGGTGGTGGTGCTGCGGTAGCGTTGTCGCCTCACAGTAAGATGCTGTCCGGTTCGATTCTCAGCTAGAGCGTCTTCTGCATGGAGACATGTGTGAATGGGCATACCTTCGTTGAAGGTTGTGCGTCAGGGCTGGCAACTCGACATGTAAAAATCTACTGCCAATCATTAGCGGACCGGAGTTCCGCTGTGGTGACCCCTAACCAGGAAAAACCGAAAGACACAACAACAACAACAAGTATTGAATGTCTCTTCAGATATATTACTGAATGTCTGTTTAAAATGATTGTGATATGTTCAAACTTTTCTCTCTCTCTTGGCTTTTGCTAAAAAGAGTTTTTAGACCAAACCTGACCAGATAAACCTAGTAAATCAAAGCAAAATAAAAAAATGAAATAAGATGATATCTGTGTCCCAGTATCCCACAACAGGGAGACCCTATCCCTATATCCCTGATATTTATATATACTGCCTCCAAAGTCAAACAAACTCAGATAAATATATTTAAAAAGAAAATAAATTACTATTTCCATTTACTCCAAAAAGCAAATCCTTAGAAACACTATTTAAAGTAGTTAATGTCTATAGCACAGCCACTGCAATACAATGCAAAATCTGTAAGTCTCTTAAAGATACACAACACTTTAAATATTGACAAAAATGAACGTGACAAAATGTATTATTCCAATACAAATACTACTAATTCTACATGGACAAACATAGAGATGAGACTGCAGCCACCACATCAGCACTAAAAGTGCACATGAACCTATCTGGAGTGATCTCAAACTCTCAACAAACACAAAACTCTTTTATAAACATGGACAGTATGGCCAATAAGATGGAGGAAATGGAAACTTGACTCATAAGCCACTTATCTTATGCAGTAGGGGTAATAGAAACAAGGCCATTTTTTATGTTGCACTATCTTCTTAAAAGAATATTGCTGCTGCTGCTATAAAAAGACACCTGGAAAACAGTCCCAGAAGGGTGGGGACTACTACCTATATGCAAATAATTTGTTGGGAATCTCACCTCTAGAGTCAAAGCCATTTTTGACATATTACTTAGCTTTGTTATAATAGAGATATTCATGGGTTAGCATAGAAATCAGAATAGCTTGTAGCTACATACTACCTCCTATAACACATGCTCTCCTGTTTGCTATGATGCAACATATACACCCTATCAAGGTTAATGTAAAAAAGTCTATTTCAGTTAGATTTTAAATAGAATCAAATTAATCTCTCAGAGCATATTAAAGAACAGCACACTATAAACTATGGACATTATCAATTAGTTAATTAACTAACAACCCCAAGTTCTAAATCTAAAAATGAGTATGTGATTGACTAGACTTTTAAAAAAGTTACCATTTAAAGTGTCGCTCATCCAGTCAGGATAAAGCAGATGAACAGCTGTGGGTTCTGTTATAACAGCTTTATTACATACAAACACATCAGGATTGAGGCTTAGTAACTTAAACTTAAATAAACTTATAAACAGACTGACTACTGCACTCATACATGTTAACACTCTGGCTGTTTACTCAAAATGGCACTGCTGCCTGCACGTGCTCTCTATTTATATGCACGTGCCCTCACCTTGAAATGGTTCTTAAAGTCACAACACACACTCTGATCTACATCCTCCCTCTTTGAGAAATAGGTCATGCACAGTAATAATGACAATAATCATTGACATGCAGTTGTACAGAAATAATCCTTTGACATGGAATTATACAGAAGTAATTACAAGTGAAACAATGATGTCCAGGTTGCTGTGTATTTTACACTAGGTCTGGAAATATGACCTGATCATATGACATAAAAATTAGGACTGGGTTTATCAACAGGGACTGTCTTTAATGAATGTTCAACTTCAGGGACATCTGAGACATCATCAGGAATGGGAATAGGTACTGAGACATGTCCTTCAACAGGAACATCATCTGGATTGCTCTGAGATCTAGAGTCTGTATCATAGGTACAATGCTGCAATATCAATTCAGATGCCAGAAGAAGATGCCTGCTGATTACTTTTGTATTCTATACCCTCAGATTCTACAAAGTAAGACCTTGGCTTGACACAAATACCTCTCACTTGACCAGTTTGATCAAAACAGTTCACCGTTTGCATCCCCACTATCTCTCCTTTTAATGGACAAAGAAATATGTTTACTTTATTATAGTTGGACTACTGGAACGAAATCTTTTGAATAGTTGGGCTTTGATTGCTCTAGTGTTTTTAGCATCAGGTACCAACAAACTGGAACTGATAGGCAAGGTTGTTCTTGTTTGTCTAGATAGAAGTCTCTGAGCAGGTAAGAAAAGTAAGTTGTCATGGGGTATATTTCTGAGATTAAGCAAATTCAAGAAAACATCAGTATTGTCATACTGTGACCTCTCTAGTAATTGCTTTAAACTTTGTATTGCACATTCAGCTAGGCCGTTTGACTGTGGGTAATCAGGACTACTGTTAACATGGATAAAGTCCCACTCTTTTGCAAATTTCTAAAATAGCTGGATAGTAAACTGGGCATCATTGTCAGAAATAACTTTGTGTGGACTACCATGGACTGAGAAATTATGTTTCAACTTAATAATGTCAGTACTGGACTTTACGTTAGGTAGCAGATCAATCTCAAACCAATTTGAATAAGAGTCTACCAACACAAATTAATGTTGACTATTCCACTTCAATATGTCAGTGGCTACTGTTAACCAAGGTAGTTCAGGAATCTGTTTTGGCTGAAGTTGCTCTTTTTGCAAATGTGATTTAGTACTATTGCATACTGAATAAGATGAAAGTACTTTATCAATATCTTTTGACAGAGAAGGCCAAAATACTAGTCCTCTTTCCCTTCTTTTGGTAGCTTCATAACTGGGTGGTCATGATGTAAAATCTGGATGTACTCATTGTATGGAAGTAGGAAAGACAACTTTAGGACCTTTTAAAATGATACCATCTTCCATCAATATCTTATCTCTGTAAGGAAAATAATTTTGCACTTCTGTTGGTACCTAAGATTGCTTTGATGGACATCCAACATTGATGAAGTGGTTGAGCTTTTGCAAAATTGGATCAGTCTTTGTATGATCTGTTTGCTCATCAAGTCTTTTGTAGAAAAATTACACACTACCATGACATCAAAGTCAAAATTCTCTGTACCAAGCTTTTTTGTGGTATTTCTGAGTAATCTGGATAAGGTATCAGCCGGATAAAGAAACTTGCATTTTGTGCAGACCATTTTGAAGTTTTACTTTTGTAATCTGAGTATCATTCTTTCTCTTCTTACTGGAGCTGTATGCATTAGGTTTCTTTAAAATAGCGACTAGAGGTTAATGATCAGTCTCAATCTGGATACTCGGCCATAAATATAATCATGAAACTTTGAACATGCAGACACAATTGCTAAAAGTTCCTTCTCAATCTGAGCATACTGCATCCCAGTTTGAATAAGATTTCTAGATGCATAGGCTACTGGTTTAACCTCTTGAAGAATAATTGCACCAAGACTAAACTTTGAAGCATCACAGGAAAGAATTATTGTTTTTTGGCCATCATAGTATCTTAACATAGGCGGACTTGCAATTTTCTGTTTCAGGTCATCAAATGCTCTCTGGTGTTGTTCCAGCCATGACCAGGTAACATTTTTGCATGTCAGCTCTCTTAAGGGCACCGATAATTTACTGAAGTCTGGTATAAACTTGCCCAAATAGTTAGCCATACCAAGAAAACACTGTAAGGTTTGGACATTGTCTGGAGCTGGCATCTCAAGAATGGCTGTTTGTTTGGAAGGATCTGATCATAAGCCTGAAAAAGTAAAAATAAATGACTGACATAAGTAACTTCTGGTAGCCTGAATTTACATTTCAGAGGATTGAGCTTTAGTTTCACTTCACATGCTCTTTCCCCTAACTTTCCTGAGGTTTCTGTCATGCTCTGCTTCACCATTGCCTCCAGCTTGTAAATCATCCACTATTATAGCACACAGATAGCTTGAAAACATTTGCTCCATTGCACACTGAAAGACTTCACTGGCAGAATTTATCCCAAAAAGCATTCTTTCAAGCCTGTATCTACCAAATGGCATACTGGATGTAGTCAGTAGTAAAGATTTCTGATCAAGCATTACTTGCCAAAATAAACTCTTTGCGTCTAAGACAGAAAAAGTGGCATTTGGCATGAAGGTAGTAACTTCCTCGACTGTACCCATAGGATGGTGGGGGGGGGGGTCTGTTTAATGCTTTGTTTAAGTTTCTTGGGGAAATACATATTCTGATATCATCTGAGCTTTTCTTATGAGCAACTACCATAGAAGACACCCATTCAGTTGGATCTGTAACTGGACAAATCACACATTGGTCCCCCATTTTATCTAACTAGATTTTGACTCTGTCCTGCATAGCTATCGGAACTCTTCTCACTGGTCTGACCACTGGACTCACCAGTGGATCTAATTTCATGGAGTACACAACTGAAAGTTTGCCTAGCTTGTCTTCGAAAATATCAGCATACTCTGTAAAAATAGCATTGGTAAGCTGGAACTAGGACATGTGCTTACATGATGGACTTCTTGGTAAAAGAAAGCAGTTTCATTTTTAAACTGTCTCTGAGACCTAATAATGACTGTACAGGTCTTTTTACTACATAAAACTGCAAGCTGTAACTGTTCCCAGCTGAATAGCATGAAAACACTACTGAGCCTTCGGTTTGAATCTCTTCACCTCCATAAGCAACAAGCTTCACACAATTGGCCAAATTAGGTTGTTCACCAGCTCTTACTCTAGCAAATGTTTCTGCTGACATAACATTGCACTTTGAACCAGTGTCCAGTTTGAACTCTGTGGGTTTACCGTTAATCAGGACAGTACAAAACACTTTTTTTGCCAGCAAATCTACTGCATTAACCTTTTCACCAGTCACTCATAGACCATCTACACAGAAAGTAGAGTTGCAGCTTTCTATATGATCAACTTGCTTTCTTGAGTGACCTTTCTAAATAAATGAATGAGGCTTGCTTGATTTACAAAGCTTTTGAAAGTGGTTCCATTTTTTACACTTGTGGCATTGCCTACCAAATGCTAAGCACTTTTTTCTTTTGGACTCATGATTGGCACCATGATTGCGACAGTTAACAATGAGACTTTGGGTTTTGCTGACTTACACTTGTGCTGCACCGAGCATGTCTGTTTTGCAAAGCTAGTCTTAGAACTTGCTAGAAAGGTAAAGGCTTTCCCTGGAAATCCCACAGGGGCTGCAGCTGCTGTGTGCTTAGGCTTGTTTCTGTTAGCCACATTCTGCATGTTGTCTGTGTTTGCTCTAGAGGCTGCTGCATGCTCTTATCACTTACAAGCATATTTGTGTGCCTTTTTGTAAGCTTGTGTATTTGACAAATCTCTATGGCTTTGCTCAATGTTAAATCACCATCTCAAAGCAAGGTTTTTCTCACTGCAGCATTATTATCACCACACACAAGCCTATCCATTATCAACTCATCTTTCAAATCACCAAATATGCACGTTTTAGCTTTATTTCTAAGTCAGTAATGTAAGCTGCAAAAGTTTCTCCTGGCTTTTCGTCTGTTGTATAAAATAAGTGCCCCTCCATTGTAACATTTGTCTGGGACTTAAACATTTCTCTAAATTTATGTTTCAAGCATTCAGGGTCCTCCCTTGATTTAGCTTGTACAACAATGTGATGGTTTTACCCTTCTACTGCATATACTGCTGGTGCATACAGAAATTAAAGCTCTGTTTCAGTGGCTTCTGGCCCCGCTAGATTAAACAGAATAAATGGCCTCATACCTACATCTTTGTCAGAAAATGCTGCTTATATGAAAATATTTTATGCCTGCTCAAATACTCTCCAATTCTCTGCAATATTATGACCAAACACAAGTGGACTGGGCCTGTGAAATGCCTCTGCCATGCCAACTCACACTAATAAAGACCTTTTGAGTTATGTATGAACATATACACGTATGTCAGAAATTTATGCCAGAAACTTGTAAATACACTCAACAGCACAATAGACTCTTCGATATAACTGCACTTTGTGGAATAAGTCAACATAGCACAAGAAACACTTTGAAATCACTGTACTTTGCAAAACAACTCATCAGTGTAAGAAACATTTTGAAATGACTGCGCTTTATGAATGAACTGTACACAACACAAGAAACTTCTCAGAATGACTGTACATTGTGAAGTAACTGTACTTTGCACACAGTAAACTCCTTGAAATAATTTTACTATAATAAAGCACAAACTGCAAACACTTTGCACACTCTGAGGTACTTAAAACAACTCTAGTTATACTTTGAATAGCTTTAGTCAATGCAAAATATCAAAAAACATGGCAGTTTACTAAACAACTGCAGTCGCTTTGCTTTTCCATGTTCATTTTGGCCTTTTATTGTACTCATGTTTGTTTGACTTCTATCATGCTCATTATACTTTTCTTGTGCTTGTTTTACTTTTAACATGCTTATTATGCAAATCAGAAGTAATTCTGAACACTCTCATAAGTATTTTAAACAATTTTATCAAATATTGTGGTTTTGAACTTTTCATTTAATCAATGATATGTTTTGTGCTTTTCATTTGATTAAGTTTAATCAATAATGCATTTTGTGCTTTGAGAATGCTTCATATAATTTTTTTTTGCAAAATAAATCATGCAAGCTTTAATTACCTGAAACTCATTTCTGACCTTTTTTCAATCATTTGAGTAAGTTGGGATGAGTCATTTCTAACTGTGCAACTCATGGCTCGGCTTCTGGCTTCTTTCTGGCTTCTTGTTACTCAGACATCCCACTTCTGACACCATGTCAATCATCCGGTCAGGATAAAACAGACTAATGGTTGTGGGTTTGGATCAGACAGTTTTATTACATACAAACACATCAGGATTGAGGCTTAGTAACTTAAACTTATATAAACTTATAAACAGACTGACTACTGCACTCGTACATGTTAACACTCTGGCTGTTCACTCAAAATGTCACTGCTGCCTGCACGTGCTCTGTATTTATATGCACTTGTCCTCACTTTGAAATGCTTCTTAAAGTCCCAGCACACACTCTGATCTACATAAAGTAAGTTAATTAAATTAAGTACCTTTAATAGTTGAACATTTTGTATGAGATGTCTTACTCACTAGCAACAGACTCAACCCAAATACATTAAAATTAGATCCTTCAGCATTCGAGCAAACTATAATGTTACTGATGACATTACAGCAATTAACTACTGATGCTCCTTGCAGTTGACTCTGCTATTGCAATGAAGGTTTATCTTAATCATGTTAACCTCTTCCAAGATGCTTGCTTTATTACTAACAAAACAAAAGCTCATCGAGGGAACAAGTAGGGGGGAATCTCTGAAAACCTGGTTGAAAATATAGCAAAGGGATGAAACTTGGTGGCCACACAAGTGAAAAAATAGTATTTACATAGTTCCCTAGATCAAGTTCAGATATAAATAAATAAAATAAAATAATTTAAAACAAAATAAAATAAAATAAAATCAGATGCAAAATATCATATACATTAAACAAGAAAAGTACATCTTTTCTAAAAGTCACTCCTCTTGTAGAAAATGGGGTGAATGTATAACATGATGTAAAAGAATTTCCAACACCAAACAGTCATTGGTGATAGTGCCCCAATAAAAAACAATGATGCAATATTAGTTTCTTTTTCTTAGTTTTCCTGATATTAGTTTTTTTTTTTTAGCTTTCCCAACACCAAATCCCTTCCTCTTTCCAGCTTTCAACCACCCTCGAAAATGCCATCAGTTTTAATATACAGACAAGCCATTGTTCCTATTCAAAGGACAGCAACAGATCTAACATCCAACATTCCAGCTAAAGGAATGATTATGAGACAAATAGCCCTGTTAGAACTTTATGAAGATAATACATTGTGCCTGTTAATTATTGTTTCCTAAGAATGTAATTTCTCATTCCCTCACTAATGAATATCAGTGAAAGAATATTTCATCTCCAAAATGCCAAAAGGATGTAGCTCACAGCCAGTTTTGACTGTCTCACTAACCTTCAGATCTACATGTTGATGACAAATGTTGTAGTCATATCAAAGATGGTCTCTAAATAATGGAGATGCTTAAACTCCCATGTCCATCCCATCTGCTGGGTGTGCATACTGATGCCGAGTGTACCAGGGACTGAGTTGGACCCACTGAGAAACTTTCAGGTAAAATTTGCCATCATATCATAGTGAAACTGTGCGCTCTGCCTGTACCCCCAAATGGGCCACTGCAGTGGTGGATGTGGGTGAACCCTCCCCCTGTACTGCTGTAAGCAAAACCACTATAACATTTAACACTGTCACATGCATAGTGCCATTATCATCATCATCACCATCATGAGCCAGAAATGCCTTCCTGACATCAGCCCTATGTTGTCATGTTGTGCTGGATCCTTCATCAGTGGAAAACTCTGAAAGCAGGAGCACTCATGAGGACATTGCCTGCAGCACACATATGCCCCTATAAATCCCCCTCCCCCTTTGGCATGCATCTATAGTACCTAGTGGTTCCAGAGGTGCATCTTGAGTCTTCCACTGTAAGTTCTATTACAATTTCTGTCTCACTGTCAGTGGAATGCATTACCTCAATGGCTCTAAGAGTATCCATCCTTAACTGGCTTCCGAATGACCCTAAAATTTGCCTTTTGCAGTTTGCCTTTGAACGGTGAGATGAGATGAGATGATTTGGCTGACTTATGTTTACAATTTAGTTAAGTATTATCTTCATAGGTTCATAGGTTAATACTAGGCTAACTGCCCTTGCGAGCCGATTTAAGCCAAGCCAATTATCCCTTGGGAGACTCAAACCCTGCACCTTGTGTTTGTAAGGCAAACACCTTAACCATTAGGCCACCCTCTCAATGTTTTATGTTATTTACTGTTTTATTCTTCTTATTGTATTGATGTATTATTGACAAAACACCTAGATAATGTTAAAGTTGAAGCATACTTACACACACACACACACACATATATATATATATATATATATATATATATATATATATATATACCTTGTAGTGCAGGTTGTTGAAGTTGCTGATGAGAGTTGCCTGAAAAGAAAGCAAAGCAAGTGAGACTTTGTCAATCATCTCATTCAATGCAGCAGAGTGTACTATTAACTATAGTGTAATGAACATTACTAAGTAATGTATCCCTGACTCATGCACTGATGGCTTGTTCCAGCCAAGTAATAGACTCACATGAGTTGCCATTCACATAAATGATGTCTAGGTTTTTTGCCCTCTAAGTCAGCCTGACATATGATCATGCCAGCTCCCTAGCCTACCCTATCATCATTTTGAAGTTTTCCTAACTTTATATGCCATTCCCTGTTCCATGTTCATTGTCATATGCAAGTCAGTGCACAGACTTGAAATGAGGTGCTGCAAGGAAATGGATGATTGATGATATCGAAATGAAATGTGAAGAAATAAAAGACAGATACCTATATACAGAGATAGATAGATAGATAGATAGATAGATAGATAGATAGATATATAGATAGATATAGATAGATAGATAGATAGATAGATAGATAGATAGATAGATAGATAGATAGATAGATAGATAGATAGATAGATAGATAGATAGATAGATAGATATCCATAAATGTCAATGAGTCTGCATGCATGTTTCATTGTGTGTCTTTATACAGTAGTATATAGAAAACCACAGAGATGAACCCTATACTAAGCATGCTTGCAGCTGCAGCAATTTAAGCTCAGCGGCATTTAGTTGCTTTAGCCACCGACAGTACTGGCTGGGTTGCATGTCCTTGCAGGTTTCAGGCTCAGATATAAAACAGATAGCAGATGAGTTGCAATATCCTGGATGAAGACCAGACAGTGGATCACTGCAGATTCAATCAGGATATCATAAGGAGCTTGTCCAGCCTATATCTCCCACCTGCTAAATCTATGGAAAGGCATGATATTTTTGTGCCATGGATATCAAGATATGTGTAGTTCTTGTCATCAAGGTTACAGAGAACTCTCAGTGACCTACTAGGTCACTCGACATTTTACAAGCATCTGCCTCAAGAATAAAAAGGAGGTTCATCAGTGTCACATTTTTGCTGCATATGCCAGAGCATATATGGTTCCACAGGATTGCAAAAATTATAGCCAATCCTGTGCATAGGGTACATCTCAGCTGTCTCTAATTTTGCAGAATGTACCTGATTTTCCTTCATATTTTTGCCCTATATCTCATATTTTTTCTTTATTTTCTGGTAAATCACTCAGGATTGCAGTCAGTCAGAAATGGGAAAGCTTAGACTTTGGTATTTCTTATTTTGCAGAAAATGCCCACTGGTGCTAAAATGATGTTGGTCTGTTATCTTTCAAAGCAAACTAGAGTAACATTTACAAAACATTTATGATTTTAGGCCCCTGTCTCCCCAGTATTTTATTTTTTTTCCAGAATTTATGCAAAGAAGTTGATAGGTGTGTGGCTATTGCAGTATCGCAGACTTCCCCAAGGTAGAAGATGCCATATACTTCACTCATATCACAATAAAGGTTCTACCTGGCCCACAGTCAAAGAGGTATAACAATAGGAATAATTACCATTTTCTGAACTACTAGTTAGTTTGCAATGTGCTGGAAATTATTTCTAATACGTGTATGCAGCACCATGGTAGATCACATGAATACCACATATGACATATGCCCAACATGAATGTCCTCTTTCAACACGGTGATTTTCCACATGACTATCTAGTCTGCAAGTGCTGAGGTAGTGTACAATAAATGAGAACATATACACACACTATGCATATAGCTAATCTTCAATCTTCAAAGCACCAGACGAAAGCGCTAACCTGGATTATAGTATAGTACTTTTACTGGCGTTTGAGCCTGTTGTTGGTTTTTACTAATCTTCAATCTCCACAAAAAAATTATCTTTTGTTTTCAGGTAATGCTGACCATCTCCTTGAACCCTACCACATGATTCTCCCCATGTCCCTATGCACAACTCTGAAACTGGCATCCTGTACCACCTTACTCATATGTGCTAACACTGTCTCTGCTGTTGCCCCTAACCTCAGCTCTCCATATTACCTTATGAAAAACCTTTTCCCCAAAAGTACCACTACAGAAGAAACTCACATTTCACATCATCACACATTCCCAACACTACATCTATTCCCTTATCTAGCCCTTGCACTAATTCTAACTTTAAAACACTTACATAAACATAAACATCCCATCCGTTTACCTGTCCATCCATCCATCCATCCATCCATCCGTCCATCCATCCATCCATCCGCCCATCCGTCCATCCATCCATCCATACATACATACATACATCCGTCCATCCACAATTTCTTTTTCCCATTCACAAATTGGATCAGTATGTCACATCAACAGTGACAATCATCTACAGACAATATTTACACCACTGGATGGCTAGACCTGCCATTGTTGATGTTCTTCATACTGATCACTGCTGCAATAGTCATAGCTATGTGGGTTATATGCTGCAAGGATACAACAGCCAGCCAGCTTGCAAAGCTTCAGAGCACCTTCCACATGCCCAAACTGTTAAGCAGCTTGAGCAGAGCTGACTAAATTGGGAGTGAAGCCTATTAGAACTTTCCTGCTGATAAAGTGTATGCTCTTCTAAGGCTTTTGAAGATCAATGGTTAGCATGTGCTTTCCTTTGCAGAGCAGTTAAGTTCCCTTTGGAGAAAAAAACTTCCATTTTATTTACTGATATTTTATTGCTTTTTTCTTCTGCAAAGTTATTTTAAAGCTAGGAGTGTTGTGTTTTAACTGACTGTCTTGACACTGTAATGTTATTTTAAGCAGAGCACTCATTTTTTCTGTCAGTTTAAAAGTAGTATAAACTAACTGAAAACATATTATCTAGGGGAAAATTGTGTTTATTTTTCTGTTCTGGGTCTGCCATAATGTTTTAAAGTGCTTTTTACTGTGTAGTTTCTGTCAAAAAAGTAACTTTTGTGGACTGGTAGTTTTGCTGGCATTTGCTGCTTGTCTTTTCTGAGAAAGAGGCACCATTTTCAGCTTGGCCATGGTACAGTTTGTCAGTCACACAGCTGGTCTTGCTTCTAGCCTCAAAAAGAAAAAAAATAAGCAACCAGCCTTTGTCAACATAGCAGGCTGGCAATTTGCCTTAGCCTTGGTTGGGTGGCTCTGCTCTGGCCATTTATTTTACCACAGACCATTCTTCTTTTATCCAGGAACCCTCTGATGCAACATCTACAGCCACAATGGACCAGTAGATAATTACATCCTCTACAGCTGTTGGCATATCCTCAGTGGGCAAGGGATGGCCACTCTTGTTGGTCCTTAAAGAGGGAACAGGGAAGGTTTCCCTCGTGTCAAAATGCTGTACCAATCTTGGGGAGGCAGCAGCTGCTGTTAACATGGTTGGCCCCATTTTTCCTGTCAAAAAGAAACACATCTAAGCATGTGCCTACTTCTCTTCAAATTTCTTTGAATAGGAGTAATTTACTGGGATAGGTTCAGAGTTTAACTATGGCTATTGAGCCTTCCTGTAGAGTAGTTTTGAGTAAAATAAAGAGGGATTTCTCTTTTCCTGAAGAGATTCAAAAATTCTGAATCTGAACAGGAGGTTCATACTAAAAAGACAGTTCAGTGTCTGATTCTACCTGGGGGGGGGGGGGGGGGCTCTCTTTCTTTGAGACTTGCTAGAATGTCCTGGTGTCTTCAGTTGGAGAACACTGAAGTTTCTCAGTACCTCAGAATATATTATGAGTTGTTACAAAAGGACTTTTCATAACCTATACCCATTCCTCCTGTCATGTATGCTTTATCAGATGTGTATCTTACTGCCTGCAATTTTCCTGAAAGTCAGCCAGCTGTCCTTATAAAGGCAGACAGGATGTATAAAGTTCCTCAGATACACTATTCCCAAACCTGGCTGAACAGACTATGGTCTTAGTTGACCCCACTGCCGCTAAGCACTCTGTTAATTCCAATCCTACTGTTTCTAATAAGGACTGGAAGATATTGATATGCGTGAGGAAAAAAAAAACTTCTTTGAGTTTTTAGAATTTTGAATTGTCAGGCTCGTATGTTAAAGTTTTTGACAAATTGTGAAAATATTAGGGATGTTTAATCTACAGTTTCTTCTTGTGAAGAAAATTCTGCTTTAAATAACTTTGTTTCTTCTGTTGCTCTGGTCACTACTCATTGTTTGAGGTGAGTGTATGACTCTACTGATACTTCTTCCAGGGCTACAATCACTGGTACTGTTTTAAGGAAATTTGCTTGTCTGCATTCAATGAATCTTCCAAATAATGTAAAAAATGAACATTTTAAATTCTTCCTTGGAAAAATATTCAGTGTTAATCTCCTCTACTGCAGAGGTGATCAAAAAGTGTAATGACAGGGGCAAGATCATCCAGGAAATCTTTAAAGTTTTCCAGCCCTCATTTTCCCAATTCTCCAAGGGATTTTCTTTTTCATCTAATTTTTGGAAAAAAAAAAACAGAATAAGCAGTCTCAACTGAATTCAGGTAAACAGAACTATAAGGAGAAGTGGCAAGACAGTTCAAATTTCCCAAAATGAAGGACAGTCCAATAAGTCTGAATGACTACTGAAGAGACCTTGTGACTCCCTCCCATCCTGGCCCCTTTTTTCGTCCAGAAAGTCTGAATCTCCATTTTTTCTCTTTGGGAACAGATTGTTTCAGACAAATGGGTTCTGAAAATCATTCATCAGGGTTACAGATCACAGTGGGAGGAAATTCTTCCTTTCCAGGGGGTCATTCCTAATCCTGCAGATCCGAATCTTTTGTTTTCACCTGTTCATCATATGCTGTCCCAGGGAGTGACAGAACCTGTTTCTTCTTCCCAGCTGGGGAAGGGGTTTTATTCAAGGATGTTCCTAGTGTCAAAGAATGAAAATGCTTGGAGACCAGTTCTGGATCTTTCTTTCCTAAATGTGTTTGTTACAGTCCCCAAATTCAAAATGATGTCACTTCACAACCTGTTGTCTCTTATTCTTCTTTCAAGTTTCCTGGTAACACTATACATACAAGATGTTTATCATCACATCCCTATTCAACCAAACTTCAGATGTTTGTTAAGGTTTTTTGTGTCTGGATCACATTATCAGTTCTCTCCCTTACCCTTTAAACTATTTACTGTATCACAAGTGTTCACACAGTATCTAACTCCAAATACAGGTCATTGCAAGCGCAAGAGTATCCACATTATTAGATGGCTTGCTTATATTTGCAAAGTCTTTTTCAAAATGTCAGCAATCAATCACCCGGTGAGAGATATCTTGCACAAGTTGGGATCCAAGAGAACATTCTAAAGTCTTTCCTGACTCCATCACACAGGACTGAGTTCCTGTGATGTCAACTAGAAATCTCAGTTCAAAGAGCTTTTCTTCTAAACAAAAAAATAGTTTGTTATTTATAGGGTCATAGAATCATAAAAAGTTACAAGGCTATTGGCCCTGGGGCCCTTACAAGCCTAGCCTAGAATTTAGCCCATGTTCCAAAAGGTCAGCACCCGATGCCCCTGTCCAGCAGGGGCACAGGTGGAATCCCAGGGGTGTATTTTCTGTTCCCCATCCAGTTATCCAGGTTGCTCTTAAAAAGGGTTAATGAGGTAATCTGCTTGACTTGGAGTGCGAGTCTATTCCACAGAAGGGGGAGTCTCTGGAGCACAAATCTGTCGCATCAACAAGTCCTAGTGATGTCACAGATCAGGCTGAGGTCCAGCATGTGGGTTATTTGAATGGAGCTTGACTTGTAGATATGCAGCAGTCCCATCAAGATAGGATACAAGATTTCTTGTTATGCCAGACAGAGCTTACCTCTGAGGAGTCTGTAGAAGACTGAGTAGAAGGACAGGGCCTTTAGCCTACCTGTGTAGGGTAAATGTTTGAGGCCATGGATTCTCCTGGTGAGGAACCTCTGTGTTCTGTCCAGCTGCTGCATGTCCTTTGCGAGGTACATGCCAAAAGGGGCATTGTACTCAGTAATGGGTCTTATAAGGGAAGAATACAGGGATATTATGACCACCTTGTCCCTGGATGAGATATCCTTACCAATGAGGTGGGCCATGAAGAAAGCTTTCCATACAATAGAGGCAATATAGTGGTCAAAGTCAGTTTGCTATCAAACTGGGTGCCCACGTCCCTCACGACTGATGACCTTGTTATTAATGTAATAATTTGTGGCAAAGTCACTCTCCCCAAAGGGGATGATGATGCATTTTTTGGCATTCAGTATGAGGCCATGTTTCTGACACCAGTCATTTGTTTGGGTGAGACCCTCTTGGAGGATGTCCACATCACTAGGGGAATTGATGACAGTGCCCAGCTTGCAGTCATCTGCAAACTTTATCAGCCTTAGCCCATGGGTCTTGGCCTGCATCTGCGAAAAGTATATCCCAAACAACAAAGGCCCCAAGACCGATCCCTGGGGTATACTGCTTGTTACAGATCGACTGCTTAAGGTGGCTTCCCCTATTTTGACTAGGTAGGTTCTATCAGTGAGCCAGTCTGTTACCTATCTGGTAACATACTGATTGATGCCTAGTTGAGATAGTTTATCTATTATACCCGAGTGAGGAATAGTATCAAAGGCCAGGTCAAGGTAGGCAGTGTGCACCATCTTCCCCTCGTCCATGGTTTTGGTGACTGTCTCAAAGAAGTCTACCAGATTTAACAGGCATGATCTCCCCTTGATAAAACCAAACTGTGTGGGATCGAGTGTTTGGAGGTTGCCAATGTCCTTGTTAATGAGGTCCATGATAATCCACTCCATGGCCTTGTAAATCAGCCTAGTTAAGCTGATGGGTGTATAATTTCCTGGATCGATGGACACTCCACCTTTGTGCAAAGCGATGACAGTGGCTGTCCTCCACTTGTCTGAGTTTAGTTGAATAGAGTGCCTAATGGTATTGCAAGTTCCTGCCTGAGTTCATGTAGGATGCAACCTGAGATGTTATTGGGTCCCATGAACTCTGTATTTTTTGCCTTTGAGAGGGCAGTGATGACTTGCTCCCTAGAAATAAAGAGAAGCAGGCAGGTGCTGGGGATGCCCTGATGGGGGGACAAAGAGGTGCAGTTTTCACTGAACCTGTCTGCCAGCAGGTTGGCTATATCTGCGGTGTTTGTGTATGTGGTGTCCTTGACCACCAATTCTGAGCAGATCTGGGTGCTTCTCTTGAGACTGTGAACATAAGTGAAGAAAGCCTTGTGATTGTCTTTAGTAGATGCAGTCAGTTTGCACTCGAAGTTTGCTTTGGAGGATTTCATTAGTGCTCTTATTTGCTTATTCAGGCTAAGGAGAGACTGCTTCCAATTGGGCACCTGCTCCTTCTTGGTTCTGGACAGCAATTTGTTTTCTTTTATTATAGAGTTTATTTATTGCAGTTGTCCACCAGATAGGTTTACTCTTCCTTGAGGAGGAGGATTTTGTCCTGTCGGGTATTCCTGATTCCATGCAGCTATATAAATGCTTGTGTAGTACTTTGGTGTAGGTTTGGACATGTGTCAGTTCCTATAGAGGGGAAGGGGGCTGTGAAGCTGTCTATACCTTCCTTCCATACATATGGAGGGGGAGGGGACTGTGAAGCTCTTTATACCTTCCTTCAAGAGGTTGTAATCAGCTTTGGAGAAGTTTTTTGTTTGACCCTAGCTGTGCGGGGGAGGGTTAAGGGAGATGTTGACTTTGAAAGTGACCGCTTTATGATCAGATATTACCAGGGAGGATGACACTGTAGGGATGCTGCAGTGGTTACTTATGTTGGTTAATACTAAGTACAAGATATTTTCACCTCTTGTGGGGGTGTCAACCAGCTGGTCCAAGATATTTGCAATGCCTAAATCAAGGAATCTTTGTATTTCTGTTTTGGCATGAGTAGTTCTTCCAATCTATGGTTGGATAGTTAAAGTCACTCAGGATCAGGGTAAAGGGTTGAATCTTGATAGATTCAAAGAGGTCTAGATAGGTGTAGTGGGCATCTTGAGTTGAAGCTGGGGGCCTGTAGCTAGCTATGATTTGAATGGGGGTCCTGTCAATGGTTAACTGCACCTGGAGTGTCTCCTGTGTGTCATAATGTTTGATCAACCTGGAGGTGTGTATATCTTTTATCGTATATATTTCAACTCCACCTCCTTTTACTTTGCTGCCTATGGTTTGGGGTCTAAATGTATGATAGGATGAGTAACCTGGTATGACTGGGGTGCTCTCTGCAGTTTTGAACTAGGTTTCTGTGACTGCACAAATATTAGCATCTTCCAGTGTTAAGTATGCTTGCAATGAGTGCAGTTTCATGTTTAGACTCCTAGCTTTTAGCAGTATGACCTTTAATTTGCATTTTGATGAAATTTTCATCTTGGTAATTTTGACCTCATGGCATTGCCTAAAAAGGCACCATGGGGGAGGCAAGAGCACTTGCCAGGAACCTGAAGCCCAAGGGAGACTGATACATGTCATCATTGGCAAAGCATCATGATTTGTCAATCATGTCTTCCCAGCCTGTTAGGTACTGGATCCCCTTTGAATGACACCAGAAACTAAGCCCATTGTTAAAGTCAATCATTTTCTGTTTATATTGAGGTATCATTCTGGGCAATGGTAGAATGCTGCTTAGGCTAGGAACATACCTGCCTGGGACATATATTCAGCAAGCTTGATCATGTTTCTCTTCATCTAGCCCAGGGAGGAACGTATTATGTCATTCATGCCAACATGGACTATGACAGAGTCATAACAGTAGCCGTTGCTGAGAGACTTGCGTGCATTGGTGATATGGTGGATTTGAGCAACTAACCGTGACTTTCTCCTTATCCAGCCTGCTGAGGGGCACATCTGTGTCTCTCACAAAGCAGTCTCCTATGACTAATAGATTGCATTTATGTTTAGGCCTTAGTGACTGTGAGACACAGGATTGTGACTATGTGTGATGTGGTGGGCTGTAGTGTTCACATGTGTTTTTGCCTCGGAGGTCTCTTTTGTTTGAGTTTGTTTTTGTTGAGGACCTCTGCATATGTTGGTGTGTGTTGTGTAGGTGTGGGCAGTGTTTGTGTTAGCAACCTTCTTAGTACCAGATATACTGTCTTGTTAGGGATAGAGCATTGATTCTAGGTTCTTTTGAATCTCTCATAGGCTTGTGAGGGAGAGAGCATTGACTCTAGGTTCTTTTGAATCTCTCACAAATTGTATTCCTAGGTGGTAGTAGTAGAGGGTTGTCTGTGTATATGAGTCATAAAACAACAAAATATTGCCACAGAACCTTGCTCCAGCACCAGAAAAACTCCGTACTCAGTACAAACAGCTGAGCATAATGGCTTCTTCAGAGGTAAAATAACATTTAATAATCAAACAAGGTTAAATAGTCAAAGGAAGTGATGTCACTAAAAACCATTAACTAAAAGGAAACACGTTCTTTTTTATGTGTATATATATGTAAATATTTCAGCATGCTTCAAGTGTTCTTGTTGTTAATACAAAATTACGTACTGTGAGTTAATACTAAACAGTCCTATCACTATATACTTAAAAAATGTACAAGTCTACTACATGATTTATAAAAATATATATAAACCCCAAAAAATAATATAATAATTCATGGGAAAGTTGGAATCATGAATAATAACTCCTTAATTTTAAAACCGATAAAATATTGCAATTATCGTTCAGACCGGGGGAATGGAAGGCATCAGTTCTAAATTGCCATTCCAATTCCTGTATTCAATGTATACAGGAAGGCCTTATACCCAAAGGCCTTCGCAACTCTTTTGCACCTTCAGGTTTAATTAATACTGTTGAATTTTTTAATGATTTGAAAGAACTATTTCAAACACAGGGGATACAATTACTCAATCTAATTACTAAGCACTATGAGCAACAGGCAGGGCAACTATTACTGGACATAGAAGTGCTTGATAAACAGTTGAAAGATGACTTGAATTTTCCAGCATTCAAAATTGATTACGAACGTACTTTAACTAGCATAGATGCTATGCTTGTTAAATTAAAACAAAATAAGGTCAAGAAACTGGCTAGGGATAGGCAAGCTTACCTGTCTGAGTTGGCCTATCCCAAACTCAACTATTCAGAAAGAGAAGGACGAGTAACAGGTGGGCAAAACTCCAGTAATGTTTTGGAGGCCAGCAACTTGGAAGATGTTAATGCCAACAATGATATACCTGACGAGGGAGAATTTACTACTGTGACTGGCCCAAGACGTAGTAATAGAATTAAGAATTACTATGCTAATAATAAAAGAAGTAATTCTAACTGGAGCAAGAACAACAATAATTTTTTAGAACAACGGAACCCGCGTCAACGCCCCAACAGGAGATAGTACTAGAACTTGTTAATTCTCCAGTTGTTACTTTGACTGAAGAGGTACCAATGAGTAACTTTTTGGAGGACAATGAGAGGGGTCCAATTCCTAGGCCTGCAGGCCTTGAAATTTTGACAAATTCAACAGGGGACTTTAAAATTTACAATTTTACTGACTGTATATTTGAAAAAGAACTGATTGAATTGTTAGCATATGGTTACAATTTTGTTCCCAGCAGGTCTGGAGATGTTTCTACAGAGTTAATCAACTTGAAATGTTTTATTAGGAAGCTGAATCTGAAATTATTTTTTAATGAAGAAATTAATGACTTGATTAATTTGTCCCCTTTAAAACCTCCTAGTGTGTTTAATCCACCACTTCACCCCGCATTACTGGTATTTGAACAAGCTTGCGAGATTGATTTGAGACACTTATTTGCTAATAACTGTAGAACTAGGTCTAAATTTGAATTTAACATCACTAGAGCTCAAACAGAAATGTTATGCAACCTTCGTAATAAATCTATAAGATTGCTTAAACCAGATAAAGTCTTGTAGTACTTAACGATAGCACTTACAAAGAAAAGATGCTTGATATCTTAGAATCAGAGGCATACACCGAAGCATCTTTGAATGAAGTGCATTGTACATACAATAGAATAAGGGGATATTACCGTGATTTGTTTCTTGAAAACAAAATCAATCAGGATACATATAATTTCATTGATAGAACATTACCAAAAATACCGGTAATGTTCGGCATCCCAAAAATACATAAAGACCTGTTGAACCCCCCTATGAGAGCCTTAATAGATGGCAGGTCCTCCATTACCTATTTTGCAGCTAAATTGGTTGACAGAATGTTGTCCAAATATATGGAGCACTTTCCATTGATTTGCAAGGACTCTTGGGGATTTTTAGAGGCGGTTAATAATCAACCCTTCAACAGTGAGTTAAATTTTCTCACTGTTGATGTGGTTGATTTATACACCTCTATCCCCCATAATGAAGCACTTGAATGGTTGTCTTTGCTACTTTTGGAAATAGGGGCACCTAACAATGAAATAGATGTGATTATTGGAGTGCTGGATATAGTGTTGTCCTATAACTACTTTATGTTTGATCAAAAATTCTTCTTGCAAAAAAAAGGGGTTGCTATGGGCTCCCCTTGTGGAGCAGTAGTCGCCAACTTGTTCATGAGTTATTGGGAAAATCATTTTCTTTTTGCATCAAGTGACCTGTCCAGCCTTGTTAAATATTACACAAGATATCTAGATGATATCTTCATCTTATTTGAGGGTGATGAACTAACAGCTAATAATTTTGTTTCTAAAATTAACTTAACCACACAGTTTTTGAAATTTACTTACACGTTTGCTATTTCAGAAATTGATTTCCTAGATGTAAAACTTGAAAAAGATTTACAGAAAGGGGTGTTTACCTCAAGAATATTTAGAAAACCAACGTACTGCAACTCGTTCTTGCATTTTTCTAGCCAGCATCCACGCAGGCAGAAAAAGGCCATAGTTAAAGGCCAATTTGTAAGGGCAGCGAGAATGTGCAGTACGTTGGATTTTTTCTATGCTGAGTGTAATTTTCTAACTGACATGTTCTTAAAACGAAATTACCCTTACTATTTTGTACAGGAGATACTGGATGAAGTAGCCACAAAGAGAGAAAATGGTTTTTTTAGGGCTATTTTGTCAATAAACACAGTAGGGGTTGATTTAATAAACACCTCCCAACATGGAATGAGAATAGATATTGAGAATGCAGGGTTGGTAGAAGGAACAAGATTGGATCCCTCCATTAGTTACATCACTACATTTAGCTTTGATTCTAGAGAGATTGTCTCAGTTATTAAAAAGAATTGGGACTTTATTTTAGACAATCCCTTTTTAGTTAAAAAATTTGGTTCCTTTCCAAAGTTTGTATTTAAAAGGAACAAAAATTTAAAGGAATTACTACAGACCAACAACTACGGTAATAGGTTTAATAGGAGATTAGGGATGTACCCGTGTGGCTTTTGCAACAGATGTAATGTTGTAAGAGTTGGTAATTCTTTCACAGTAAGGGACAGGAAATATACCATCAAAATGCCCCTGAACTGTGAAAGTAAAGCAGTAGTTTATATTGCATTTTGCAACTGCTGTCCGTCTTTCTATATTGGAAAGACGGACCTCAATTTATGAGCACTTGTATGCCATAAGGACTAAAAACACCAATAATGCCCTTTCTAAGCATTTAATAGATTTCCCTGGACATAGCTTCTCCTTTATGGCAATAGATCAAACTTTCCATTCCATTAGAGGGGGTCCCTTTCCACTACTGTTGGAATTGAAAGAATTGGAATGGCAATTTAGAACTGATGCCTTCCATTCCCCCGGTCTGAACGATAATTGCAATATTTTACCGGTTTTAAAATTAAGGAGTTATTATTCATGATTCCAACTTTCCCATGAATTATTATATTATTTTTTGGGGTTTTTATATATATATATATTTTTATAAATCATGTAGTAGACTTGTACATTTTTTAAGTATATAGTGATAGGATTGTTTAGTATTAACTCACAGTACGTAATTTTGTATTAACAACAAGAACACTTGAAGCATGCTGAAATATTTACATATATATATAAAAAAGAACGTGTTTCCTTTTAGTTAATGGTTTTTAGTGACATCACTTCCTTAGACTATTTAACCTTGTTTGATTATTAAATGTTATTTTACCTCTGAAGAAGCCAAGCTACTTTCAGCAAGGCAGCAGCTTAATAATAAAAATTGCGTTCAGCTGTTTGTACTGAGTACGGAGTTTTTCTGGTGCTGGAGCAAGGTTCTGTGGCAATATTTTGTTGTTTTATGTGTATATGAGTCAGTTGCTATACTGTCTCAGGATGCCCATATCAGCCAGAATGGCAAGAGTAAGGGTAGGAAATTGTCCATCCATATTTGTCAGAAACCGAGGAAGACAGGCCAGAGGGCGCTAACAGGGTAAAGGTTGGAAGGTCTAAGAGGAGTACTACTAGGTGATCACACAAGTGCTACTAAGGGAAATTTTGTAGCTGGAATATCTCACAAAGGGTTAAAAACAGTGCAGCTGCAGCTCTGGATGCAGCAAACCTGTATCAGACTATGCTACTCAAATTAAGGGTTAAGAACACAATAAAAGTCACAAAAAAGCACATATTAACCACTTATAGACAAAACAGAACTCACAGTATGAAAAATACAGTTAAACAGTAATGAATTGCAGTAAATAGGAATGAAATGCAGTTAAACAGTAATGGAATGCAGTTAATCAGTAAACTGCTTTAAAACAGTGCAACTGTGATAAATTAACTCACAATCACAACAGTAAAAAACAGCATTTACTCTCTAGCCATAGATGCATCTAAAGCTTTCGACAGAATAAATAGATATTTTCTTTCTGCTACCCTCCAAAAATTTAATATCCCTATCAGATTTATTCATTATATTAAAACCCTATACGAGGGTGCTTACACGATATTACAAATTAATAGAAATTTCTCTTCTAGGATTGGGGTTAATAATGGGGTAAGACAAGGGTGTCCTCTATCACCTCTCTTGTTTAATATATTCATAGAACCTCTTTTTCTATTAATAAATCAGAGAACCTTCCATCATATACCGGATTTATTCAATACTAAAATCCCATTTTCAGCTTATGCAGATGATTTAAACCTTTATTATTCTACTCCCAGTTCAGATTTAGGGAAAATTGTAACATCTATTGAAACATTCTCCAAATTCTCCAATTATAAAATGAATATGGATAAGTCTGTAATATTTCCTGTTAATAATTTCACACAACTTCCTGCAATATTCACCCCACAAAGGATCAAAGTTAAAGACCAATTACATTATTTAGGAATCTCTTTCTATCAAGATGAGTACAAATTTTATCAGGAAAATATTAAAAATTTATGGACAAGTATACAAAGAGATCTTGAAAGATGGACACATCTTAAACTTCCTTTTCTATCCAGAGTAGCTATTGTTAAAATGAATATACTTCCCAGACTATTGTATGTTTTTAATGCAACTAACATTCTGATTCAAAACAAATTCTTTAAGAATTCACATAAAGAATTTTCAAAATTTTTATGGTACCCCAAGTCAATAAGAATAAGTTATCATAAATTAACATACCCTAAAGGAAAAGGAGGTATGGGACTACCAGATCTGAAGCTATACTATGATATTATTAACTGTGGTAGATTAGTCAAGATGGTTGAATATTCTAAAGAATCCTCTAGGTGGTTCCCGACTTGGGCGAAAGTATACCATAATTATATTAGTTCATTACAATTTAATCCGAAAGTAATACCCTTCTTATCTGTGGAAAATATGAAGAAATTCAAATTACATAAATACATAAAAAATAAAATTACAATTATACAAAAACTTTTTGAATCTTTGAATTTAACACCCGCCTTTATGACACTCCAACCCATTCATCTTAACCCCAATTTTAGGCTTAATAATAAAATGATTAACTTGGATCAATATCCACCATTGAGGGATATGTCCTTTGCTGACTTTCTAACATTCAAACAGGACTCGATAACTACCATGAGGGAAAAATTAAATCTTAAGGCTAAATATACAATTATATTAAGACAAATTAAGGAGCTGTATAATAAATTATGGGAAGATCATTCAATTTCACCATCAGATATCTCCACTTGCATAACCCTGATTGATTCGTTTCGCCGCAAAGAAAAAATGATCTCAAATGCCTATAAATTTATTATTGAGATTAAATACAACAAAGAATGTATTTGTGCTTACTACTGGATGAAACAGGACCCTCAGATTACTAATAATAGCATTGCCCAAGCTATTCAGAAGTATTATAAATATATCCCCCTTCAAAAATTAAAATATACACAATTTATGATATTAAACAATGCTTACTTTACACCTGCAGTTCTAAACAAATTGTTTTGTAATATACCCGCATATTGTGAATACTGCCCTAATCAGATGGTGGATTTAATCCACATATTTTGGAGCTACAAATGCTCATATAAGTTATGGTGTGCGCTTAGGGTCAACTTAAAAAAAATGGGGTACAAAAAAACAACCTTATCATGGAAATTTACTCTTCTCCATATCCCCCCTCCAGAGTTACACAAAGATCAAATTCGGATCCTCATTTCTATTTTCATGTTGATCAAATACTATATTACTTTAAAGTGGAAAAATAGGAGGGAATTGTCGTGGGAAGGATTCAAACAGATAGCTAGAAAGCAACTTTATGCTTATAAATACTTTCTGTATATACGGAACCAGCAGCCGAAAATAAAGGATTTTTGGAAGCAAATATTTGAACATATTTTACTGTAATAATATATTGTTTGTAAATAATAAAATTGACTTGAACTTTTCAGGGTCAGGGTTTAGATGAGATTTGTATATAGTTATTTGATTTATTGTTTGGGTTCAACTATCTGTATTTTTGTTAGTCTGGTATGTTTGGTGTTGTCATCTGTTGGATTTGTAACTTGTTCAAATTATTTCAATAAAAAGATTAAAAAAAAAAAAGCTCAAATAAAGTATAAGGCTAGCAGCAAGCAGTAACAAATGCGGCAAAGTAAATGCAGTTGAACACCTAAGCACAAGCAAAATGAAGTAGGAAGAGGCACATTTATTTTTTTTTTTAGACCTAGTTCTAATGTTTTCCAATCAAACTTTGGTCATTTTGAGGGAATACCTCAGCGTTTTGGGCCTCATGGCATCTATGATTCTCATGGTACCGCTGGCAAGACTCCAAATGAGAATGATACAGTGGTACCTGAAATCTCTTTGGTTTCAGCATCAGCACCTTTTATCTTTTCAGAACCAAGTACTGCAGTTTGTCAGAAGAGAAATATTTGGTGAGACAACAGATATCCTTAAATCCAGGTGTTTCCTTCTCCATTCCTGCTCCAAAACTGTCACCACAGATGCTTTGTACTTTATTTGGGGAGCAGTTTCAGGAGTGATGAAATTGCAGGGGGTATAGGACATGAAAGACAGATGCAAGCACATAAATATCAAGGAGATGTCTGCCCTGATCAGGGCACTTTACTCTCTGAAATGTCTTTGGTCCCCAGGACCTCTTTAAATGGTTACAGAAAATATGACAGTCTTGTGGTACATCAAAAAGTAATGGGAAACCAGGTCATATCCCCTTTACAGACTTGGGATATAGCTTCACGGCACAATCTCACTTTGCAGGCATCTTACATTCCATCAGAGCAAAACTGTGTGGCAGACAAGTTAAGCAGGGCCAAGGCAGACACTCACAAATGGAGACTGGCTCAAGGGGTCTTCCAAGATTTGATTCATCAGTGAGGAGTTCTTCAAGTAGCCCTCTTTCCCCCTCTCTGAACAATCATATGACAAAATTCTGTGCCAGGACTACATGCAAGAAAGCCTGGAAGACAGATACCTTTTTTTCCCTTTGGACTAGAATGTTATTGTGTAGCTTTACATTCTTTCGACTAATATCCAAGGTACTCCTGAAGATTCAGGGGAATTCCCCAAGAACATTGTGGGGAATCCCTTCTGGTCCAGACACTTGTGGTTCTCCCTTCTTTTGGAAAAGGCCAGGGCCACATGCTTCCTCACAGTATGAAGCCACTCACACAAGAACAGAAGTTTTGTATACACTTATATACTCTGACATCAATCATCTTCAGTTAACTGCCTGGATGGTAAGGCCTTAATTTCTTAAGGCAGCTGTTTTCTGAAGATGTGCAGCAGGTACTAACAGTGGCAGGAAAGCCTGATACAAGAATAGAAATGTTTTCTAGTTGGTGCCAGCAATATAACCATCAAACATTCAGGCTAGTTGTTCTGCAGTTGTGCAATATTTGTGTAAGTTACTATGATACAGCCTTTCTTATTCATCTATCATGGGTCATTTATTAGCCATCCTCCTCTTTCAAGGCAGTCTTATGTCAAAATGTTCCTAGAAAGGATTTTCCATAAGAGGGCTCCAAGTAAAGTGCTGGCCACTCCTTGTGATCTTAATTTTCTGTGTTATAGAAACTATCACTTGCTTTATTTCAACCCGCTGAGCTGGCTGACTTGAGGTTCTTAACATGGAACGCAGTTTTACTGATTGCTCTGATCTTTGCTTGAAGGGTATCTAAGTTTCAAGCTTTTATAGTGAGTCAACTGTACGTCTTTTTCCATAATGACAGGGTTTCTTTCAAAACTATTCCTTCTTTTATGACTAAAGTGGTATCTGCATTTACTTTAAGCCGGATTATCTATTTCACTATTTTCTTTCCTGAACCTAAAAATGAGGGAGAAAGGATACTTCATACCTTGGATACCCACAGACAACTCAAGTACTATCTTGACAGAACTAAATCTTTCAGATCAATCATTAATTTCTTGTAAAGATAAGAAGGGGCAACCTTTGTCAAAACAGACTCTTTCCAAATGTTTGTCCACTGGTATTACCTTTTGTTAAGCTCACCATGACAAATTGATTCTAGGCAGGGTCAAGGCCCACTGTACCCCGGCCTTGACTTCATCCATGGCTTTGGGTAAACAGTTGGATTTTAGAAGTATTCTAAAAGCTGCTGTTTGGTCCTCTGTACATATTTTTGCAAAACGCTACAGGCCTGATTCCTTTTTTAGGTCTAGATTAAGCTTTTCTAGGACCATTCTCCTTCTGTCTCCCAAATATAGTTAGCTATGGTAATCTACCAATATAGCTAAGGCTACTGCAGCAGTGGTCCATATGAAGAGCATAGAACAGTCGTGCAAGTTGAACATACCATAACAGTAGATGTCTGTATGATCACACCTGCACTTGCCACTCCATGCAGCTAACTACCACCACCTTATTTTTTGTGTTTTTATGCCAAGGGTGGACTTTTATTTTTTTTTGCTATTCCTAGCTTTGTCCTTTCAGGGATCAGCCTCCCTCTCTCTGCTGTCAGGAAAGCTTCATGGAAGGTGCCTTGAAGCTTTGGAAGTTGGTTAGCTGTTAAATCCTTTGTAGGATATAATCCATATAGCTAAAGCTACTGCAGAAGTGATCATGCAAACATCTACTGTTATGGCAAGTTCATCTTACACAACTGTACCTTCTTCAATACCACACACGCACACACACACACACACACACACACACACACACACACACACACACACACACACACACACACACACACACACACACACACACACAGCCAATTTGTAGTCTCTGATCCACCTAATGCATGTCTTTAGAGTGCAGGAGGAAACAAAATCAGCTGGAGAAAGCACACACAAACACAAGATGGACATGCAGACTTCTCACAGAAGGCATCCAACTGAGAATCAAACCAGAGAACCTCTTGCTGTTAGCTGAAAACATGGTACCCACTGTGCCATTTTGTTAAAACCCCAAAGTTAAAAATGTTGGTATACTCAGGGGCTTCAGCATTACTACTACTACTACTACTACTAAAAATGGTGATACACTCTTACCTTCATAAAACCACTCCTTATTTACAACAGTGAAAGTCAATGTTCTGAGCATCAACATTTTCAGCATTCAAAGATAGTGGCATTTAATAAAAATCACACATCAGTTCACTCTGTCAATAAATGCAGAACCAACACAGAAAATAAGGACTCATTCCAGTAGCTCAAATAGTCATAAATAGCCATGCAAAAGATCAAATGTCACCAATGAAATAAAAATCTGAACAAATGTCAAAATTTAATCTGTTTAAACATGCGGTAAGTGCTTTATCCTCAGATAAGTCACTTACAAGGGCCGAGACTACATTAGACAGTAACTCATAAATTTGTATTGGCTTACGTATACCTATAGTCACATGATTAAATAAAATGACAAAACTTCTTTTTTTTTTAATTTTCAAATAACATAAAACATCAACAGAATTATTTAACCTTTTAAATTTACAGGCATTTAATTTTAAATGCAATGCATATTATAAATAATCTAAAAATTCTTCCCTACTACCACCCCTTATGCTGTATAAAATGCAATCTAATATATGAAACACAAATTTCATAAAACCAGTACATATTCTAGAAGGTTTGCAAAGTGCATTAACAACAACGCCACCAGTAATGTCATATTACTGCTTACAAACCCTGTCCCTTAATCTATGGATGGTTTTAGCTTCATAAAATGAATCATAAAACATGCAAAAAACAATATAAATCTTGTGCATTGAATTACAGGTAAAATAACATGATAAAATAATGTTGGTGGTTTTACACAATAAACATTAGGGAGTGTGTTAATAAATCTGCATGTATTTCAACTTTGAGAAGCAAATGTGCCTCTTTTTATTACTGCCACTGCCTCATGGTATTGTTATGATTTTCTAAAATACTTTAAAATTGCATCCATTTTTTATGAATTCACTCTGTTCATTAACAGCACATCTTAATAAGTCACGATTACCTGACAGAGTTTTCCAGCAATCCCTGATTACTTTTCTGTTTCACCACTGTCCATATTATGACTAATGTACATCACAGTATTCCATTCACTTTTATTTCCCAAATTATTTGCCATCTTGTTACAGCACTTATTTTCATTAATAGCATGTTCACGGTATTCCCTGGCTAACAATCTTCCAAACAACAAACTGTTGTCTTTTTCTGTAGTACGACATTCTAAGCTATCATGCATACTGCTAATAATACTAAGTTTCTGGTGCAGACGGTGAATACTTCTGTAGTAGGACATTCTACTGTGTCATGTATACTCCTAATAATACTATGTTTCTGGTACAGAGGGTAAATACTTCTGTAATAAGACATTCTATCCTATCATGTATACTCATAATAATACTAAATTTCTGGTACAGAGGGTAAATACTTCTGTAGTAACACATTATACCCTATCATGTATACTCATAATAATACTAAGTTTCTGGTGCAGAGGGTGAATACTTCAGAGGTGTAGTATAGAATTGCTGAATGCAATATTCCATTAACACTTTTTAAAATGCATTTCTTGAGGAGGGGAATGCAATAAATGAGATAGCAGGGTCTGAGTATTTAAAATTGTTAGGGAAAAATAAAAACTTTGGTCACATAATTTAAGCATGTCACTTTAAATTTCGATAAACCAGAACAAATAAACTGGTTATTGTCTGATGAAGTCTTAGTCCTTGTAAGTGACTTATGTGAGGCAAAAAAAAACTTATTATATACTTTTTTGCTAAACAGTTTAAATGTTGACTTTTGTTCAGATTTTCTCTTCTGCTGTGATACTAGATCCTTTTGTTGTGGCAATAAATTTAACAAGGTGAGCAGTAGGACCATTTTATATTATTTTCTATGTGCATCTATATTCTAATAAGCATCTCAATGTCCTCTGTGTTTTATATAGAAGCAGAGAAAATACAGCAATTTCAAGAAATTTGCCATTTTTGTTCTGGATCATGTGGATTGTGATCTGAGGTGGGATGATTATAATAACTAATTGGAGATTAAGAAGTTAAAATGGCAACTGAAGCCACAGGCTAATCAACTACCCATAAAATGATCACATTAACACATAACTGCTTTCTAAGGCCACTCGTGGCATAGAGGGATGAATCCCTGACTATGGCACAGGTGTCCCTCATTTGTTTAGTGGCTCATTCAACTGAGGAAGTTGAAGGGAGGAATGGGGCATGCCCATTTCAGAGATGTGGGCAGTCTAGAGAGTGTCCCTGTGATGATATCTGGTGGAGGACAGACATGTTACATGTAGGAGGTGTGGCCAAAGACCAGAAAAGGGTGGGATGTGGCTGACTTGCTGTGGAGGTGGGGTAGGATGCCTCATGCCTCCATTGCACGTTTGCCCCTTGGTACACCACAGAAGGCTGCACGGGCAGGGAGGGAGGGAAGGATTAATAGAAAAGTATCAAAAAAAAATAGAACTTTCTCTAGCTTGATGTTAGGTCAGCACTGATAACCCCTCCCCTGCCCAGATGCCCTTAAAATCCTCACTCACCTGTGCTAACACATGGACATTAGACCAGGTGATGAGGAGCACCAGTAGACACCATGAAGGATGTCGGCCCTGGGGTGGCTGCTGTGAATGAAGGAAGGGAGAGGAAAAAAATGCCTTCTTAAAAAAATAGCCTATTGAAAGAGACCTTTTTTTTTACAAATATTTCTTTCCAATAGATGCATATTTAATTATATTAGTAGAATGTATTGTCTTTTCTCTGAAGAACTGGATTTTTAGCCATTTTGTATTTGAATTTAAAAATTTGATATCAACACATTTATTTTTAAATGACATTGTACAAGTGTATGTTTTAATCTCATGTCGTTGTAAATAGCAAATATGATGTAAAGACCTTAACCATTATGCCAAACCTGCCACCATTGTTTTTATTCTTCTGAAAAAATCTGTAGCCTGTAACAGATAAAACAGTTGAACTATTAGTAAAATGTTCTGTCAGCATCCCTTGCATGAATTTTGTCTCTTACAGAATTTTTTATTCCCACTGAATTGCATCTTGATGTTTGTGCTTAAATTACAAATAAGTCAACTATAATGTAGTCTTAGCAGCATAGTGGTATTGTTAACTATTCTGAGAAGTTTACTTTTTGGTGAAGTCCCATCTTGAGCTGTTACGTTTTGTTTTTGCATTTAGTAGTGGCAATAGAGTAAAATCGATGTTTTAAAATGATTATGAAACACATTTGATATTGTACTACATTTCTAAGTGGAGCTGCACCATTTTGCTCTGCATCCTGTTATGATGTGCAGTGCAAGAAAGATATAGCATTTTAATATGACTGTGGAAAGCCTACCTGACATTCCTCTGCTTAATATAAAAATGAGTCATGCACCATTTACAATTTACTGTTAAATTAAAAAATAGACAACATAAAGATTGTGAGCTGTGCAGCTGTATTACGTGACACCTTTCTGTGCAACATGCTGCACCACTTGTTTCACAGAACAGGTATTTGTATAAAACAGATGGGGAAACATAATTCTGAGAGAAACAAAGACAGTTTACATGGCATATCATCATGATGGGGAAGCAATATCAAACACCTTAAAGTGACTGTAGAAAGCTGCATTTGACACTGTACTACTGAATAAAAAGGGACAGGCACTGTTAATAAAATAATGCTACTATGTGTTACCAATTTTCTCTGAGATGCTAAGTGTGAAGGTTGCATAAAAGTGCAGACAGAGAATATTAGGCATTCTATTGCTGTAAACTTTGCTGTAATGTTTATTTATTTTCTTCTCTTTGTGAAGCAGAAAGAGACAGTAGCACAGACATGAGCAATACATACCACTAGACAGAGGCGATGGGGAAAAAGTCTCCCAAATGAGGCTATGACATTTTGCTCTGCATTTTATGGCAATGGGAAAGTAGCAAACTGTTTTCCAAATTATTAAGGTACTGAAGATTTGGCATTTTACTACTGAATAGTAAAGAATTGCATATACATTATTAGTTAAAGAGGAATGGCTCAACTTTGATTTCAGGATCGTGTCACAAAACACTGCATTATAGATAGATTAGATAGATATAGATTGCATTCATACAACACTGCCAACAGTTAGCACAAACATTAGTTTAGGTAGTGTGTATCTTTGACAAAATATCTATTTGAAGCATGCATTACAATTATACTGCAGTAAATATCATAATTTAGTATGCAATTAACTTGACTATCACGTGAGTATTCCGCCCATCACAGAATCTTATATCCACAGAAAGTGTTATATTACAGGTGCATACAAGCCAGCAAAAAATGTTACCATGGTTTAATGTTTTACATATTAAAGACAATTCAGCTAATGAGCTCATGTCTTATTCTTTACATGGTCAGTTAGTTCACTGCTACTCTGTGCATTTCCATATTCATATAAAATACTGCTATAATAGGATTGTAAACTAAGAGGTAATGGGGTAAGACACAGGTACTATAACCCTCATAATAGCTTTCAAAAAGATGATGCCTAATTCCTCTTCCATATATGAGGTCTCCTAAGGTAACATGGAAGTATATTTAATAAGATTCTGTAGCTTATTTGCTTCTGACACATTTGTTGAAATATTTGTGTGAACTTCTCTGTTGTTAACATATTATTGACCAAGGAAAAGCATCAGATTATTCTCACGTGTTGTCTTAAACTTCATAAAAGCAGGCTTTTCTAAAGGTTTGAAAGTGAAACTGCTTTAAAAATATTCTTTTCAGGTATGTAAAACAAATTAATAGTGAGACTTTCTATTTTAATTCATTTATTGAAGAAATAAAATTGCCTGTATCTGCTCTAAGAAACAATTAAAACTTAATACTGTCCTGAAACCATTCTACAGTATAGCTATTTTTTATTATCTGTATTATGTTATGCATTGAATACAGCATTATATTGCGTACTTTATTTGCACAATTTATAGAATACATAATCTGGTTAGCATTGCCGCCTCACAGCAACAGGTTCTCCGGTTCGACTCTCGGCTGGGGTGCCTTCTGTGTGGAGTCTGCATGTCCTCCTTGTGGTCGCATGGGTTTCCTCCAGGTGCTCCGGTTTCCTCCCACACCCCAAAGACATGCTGTAGGTGGATTGGACACTCTAAATTGACCCTAGGTGTGAGTGTATGTGTGTGTGTGTGCCTTCTGTGGAAGGTTGGGCACCGGGCTGGCAACTCAACACTGTAAAACTCCACTGCCAATCATGAGCGGACAGGTGATCCGCTGTGGCGACCCCTAACCGGGAAAAAGCTGAAATAAGTAGAAGAAGATAGAATACATAATCTATATTCTTCACTGTGTTTAGCTTTCACTATTTTATTTAGGCATGGTACTCAGAGTTGTAGTACAAAAATGTGTGATAGGACTTTTGTTTCTGATAGCAGCTTACATCCATCCACAGGTTCATAGTTTCTTACTAGGGTACCCATCCTAGAGGTTCTTTAGAAGCCCTGCCATGCATTCCCATGATTTTTTTCCCATGTAATTTAATTACCTAGAGCAACAAACAATTTACATGTTACCCCTTTCTATAAGGGAGAAGGGTGCCATACCAAGGTTGAATTTGAGTTTTCCCATCCATTTGTCTTGATTAGATTTGAACAGAGTAAGAGAAGTACTTTGTTTCCTTTGGAATGAAAGAAAATTCCAATGAAGTGGAATTCTAGATGATAAAGCTCTATCCCTCCAACATTTTCTATTTATGTTAAAGAAGAGATTAAGTTCACCTGAGTGGGTGTTTACGACACCATTAGACATGCAGATGTACAATACGTGTAAGAGGGTAAGATTTGTTGAGGCTCTTCACCCCTCAGCAACCTGTATTATACTAGGAATAGGGACAAAGAGAGAGATCACTGTAGCTTTTATGATTTAGGCTCATGATTTTCTTGGTGATAATACACTGTGGGCATTCAAGTTCTAGCAAGTGTTTTGACAGGTACATGCTGTAGGTGACACTGTACTCACTGCCTGGACTAATAAGTGCCAAATGCAGTGGAATGACCACAGCCCTCGGCCTGGATGCCATACCCTTACTAATAAGTGGTGTAATAAGAAAGGACTTTCGTGCAATAATGAATAAAGGATTCAGGATGTTCAGAGGGCATTTTGTTGTCTATGTAGGTTCCTAGGGCCCTAACTATTGTTTTGATTTTCAGGGGTGTGTTATCAATGTGATAGCAGCATGGGAACATTGCCTTTGCCAAACAATACTATTATACATTTTTTGACATTAAGTTTTAGCCCATGGTTTTTATACCAGCTGTTTGTTTGTTTGGGAAAGGCCCTATTCAGGATCTTGGTGCCCTCTAGAGAGAAGTGTTAATGGCACCGGGTTTACATTTTCTTTCTGGATTCAAATCTTTGCTGTCTAATATAATTTACTGAAGTTTAAAACATTTCTCACCAGTATTTCTACTCTTGCTTTCTTCAAGTTCCTCCTGCTTTTTCACAGTGTGGATCTAGACTGTTTCTTCTACCTTTCCCCACAACTACGGTATCCTTGTACCACTCTTTCTGTTAAGAAAGCACCTTATTCATCCGCTTTCTTCTCTCCTTGCTTTATATTCCTATCATCTTCTAGCAATCTTTTTTTATGTTTCCTCTCCAAATATTGGATCCAAATTTTTGCAGGCTGTTTTCACTCCACCTGTCATATATGCATATTGTAAATCGTACTGGTATAAATATTTCCTTATGCTGTAATTATATAATGATTTAAGCTAGTTTTTTTCTTTTATAGCTTATTTGTACTAGCATTAAATTGGGATTCTGTATTTATCAGTCAAGTTTGTTTTTATTGCTAGTATAATTAATCTTCAGGCATATATAGCATTTCATTAATGTGCATTTATATATTGTTTTACTTGTAACTCAGCCTGAGTTATCAAATAAATAAGTGCAAGTGTTTGTGCTCCTTGCTATGCAATTATTTGGTATTACCTATCTATGGGACTGATAGCCAGATGTAAATATTGCCATTCAGTTATAGTGTATTGCAGTAGTCCTCGCACCCAGAGGAGCTATAATATTAGTCTCTGTTAATATAACATGTTAACTACAACCTGAGATACCACCAAGACCACCACACATATTTTCAGCTGGGCATCTCATAGAAAAGTGACTTCCTCTTCCTAGGAATCCTACTTTTCTATTATTGGAATTTCAGTACAGTCATTGTTGAATAGTTTTGGGAACTCTATCATGTTGATAAACACCAAATACCTACACAACTAATTTTGTACAGTTTATTTAGCCACAACTATTGATGTATTGTCCATTCTCTATACTTTGATCAATGGATGACTACTTCATAATTAATCAATGTAAGTGTTAACATGGTAAAATTCAGGAAAAATCTTCAGTTAGTCTTCAGAGAAAAATGAGGGTATAACTGTACATTATTTCTATATTACTGCACCATTTGTTATATTTATTTTTCTTAAGACCATTCTGATGATGACTCTGTCATTCTGATGTCATTCTCTTCCGTGCATATCCAACAAACTGAGTTAAATCACACATCCAAATATTAATCCTTCTTGTCCCTGTTAGAATATTTCTCTTCCATTTTCCACTTTGACGTTACGTTTGAACTCTATCTTATTCACTTGTAGCAAACCCAAGGTAGTTGGAATTTGTATTTAGATGGCATGTAATGGACATTTTTGCTCAGTGTGTTGCCTTCAGTGCCCACTGAGAAAGGATCAAATATGTTCTTATATCTCTCTATATAACTATATATATATATATATATATATATATATATATATATATATATATATATATATATATATATATATATATATATATATATATATATATATATATATATTTATATATACATATATATGTGTATATATATATATATATATATATATATATATATATATATATATATATATATATATAAAATGCATACAAAAATGTCAAAATGTCCAGGGTCATAATTTATTTATGCACGGATTGCATTGATTTGTGTTTTAAGTGATGAAAGTGAAACAAACAGCATTTCCATATTCTCACCTGTGAATTATAAACATTTTCACCACAAAATATTTACATTTCTTGAGTGGTGCAGCATAGCTGAAGTTTGTTTAGGGTGCCTGAGAATACCCTGAGTAAGTGAAGGCTGATCATCTCACTGAAACAAATGAAGTGAAAGTAAGCCACAAGACAAAGATTACAAAACAGGCACATTACATTTATTTCTTTAGTATGGGAAGCACTTTGCATCGGTATATGGGCATTTGTGCGCCACAGTCCCTTCCAAATATATGCTTAATCCCATATTGCACAACATTTTAGTAGAGGACAATATATTTGTGACTGTTCAAACTCAAGTATTTCACTGCCACTCAGTATATGTAACCCTGTAGCAAGGATATATTAGTATGATGTGTTACGTAGAGGAACTGCGGGTGGATCCTTTTCTGAAAAAATATGAATACATATAAAATGTTTTGTAAAATCTATATCATGGTAGATTTTCAGTAAAATGTTTTTCAGATATTTTGTTTTGTTGTGATGGCATTCAATCTTCTGGCATTCAGGCTATGGTCATGAATCCTAAAGAGGAAAGCTGTTCATATTGTATTAATGTTGTCAAGCATCCAGTAAATTATATGAAGTGAATTTTGCCATTTTAGATTTTCATTGTTTTCTGTTGTTTACATATTGCTCCTTCAACGAACAAGCCACCAACGTTATGTGATATGTAATTTGTTAGGGACATTGGTACTTTAATTTAAGTCACTTTTTAAGGACAATGGTATTTTTTCACCCTGAGGACATTTTATAAGAAAACTAATTGAGGTCCTTCTGTTTCTTAGCCGTTAATCAAGTGTCATCATTTTGCATCTGAGACTGGCTGAATTGTGTTGTTTACTTATAATCTCAGTACTTTGGCCTTTTACAGATTAACATGACAGATGGAGCTTAGCTTGTATATCTCCATATTACAGAATCACATATTACCCCCCTGCAGACACCTGGCATACAGCAAAAGCATTGCGTCTCTTAGATGGGAACGATAAATTTTTGCAGAATGCTTTCTTCTTGTACTAAGTTGTACTGAATTAAAGAAACTTTGAATGCAGTGTGTATATGTTAAGCAATGATGATTGTTTTTATTCAACAGTACTTGCAATGTCATGTCACATCCTGTCATGAGAGATTTCCTGTTTTAGGTGTGTGCACTACAACAGACATCTTATACACTGTGTCAAACATAGTCTTATAAACAAGAATAATGCCAGAAAAACAGACATGTGGCCATGAAGGCAGGCATTTAGCTTACAAACTGGCTTCAGGGTTTTCAGTTGTTTAAATGCCCTAGTTAGAATATATATCTATATATATCTATCTAAATATCTATCTATATATATATATATATATATATATATATATATCTATCTATCTATCTATATATATATATATATATATATTTATCTATATATATATATATATATATATATATATATATATATATATATATATGTATATATCTCCCAGCCACTGGGGATGTACAAGCCAGTGCATTTCTTTGTGCCAGTCCCAAGCCCGGATAAATGGGGAGGGTTGCGCCAGTAAGGGCATCTGGCATAAAACTTGGCCAAATTATTCATGTGGACACCAGAAAAGATTTACATACCGGAAAGGTCGAGGCCTGGGTTAACAATGACCGCCACCAGTACTGTTAGCCAACAGGGTGCTGGCGGAAATTGGGCTACTGTTGGCCGGAGGAGGAGAGAAGGTGGAAGGCATGGCCGAAGATAGGAAAGGAGGAGAAAGGCTAGGATTGTGGTAGTGAGGGTCGGAACTTTGAATGTTGGCAGTATGACTGGTATAGGGAGAGAGCTAGCTGATACGATGGACAGAAGGAAGGTTGGTATATTGTGTGTGCAAGAGACCAGATAGAAGGGAAGTAAGGCCAGGTATATCGGAGGTGGGTTCAAATTATTTTATCATGGTGTGGATGCGAGGAGAAATGGCATAGGAATTATCCTGAAGGAACGGTATGCTAAGAGTGTTTTGGAGGTGAAAAGAGTATCGGACAGAGTAATGATTATGAAGCTGGAAATTGATGGTTAATGATGAATGTTGTTATTGCATATGCTCCACAAGTTGGGTGTGTGATGGATGAGAAAGAAAACTTTTGGAATGAGTTGGATGAAGTCGTGATGACTGTACTCAAGGGTGAGAGAGTGGTGATTGGAGCAGATTTCAATGGGCATGTTGGTTAAGAGAACAGAGGGGATGAGGAAGTGATGGGTAGGTATGGTGTTAAACAAAGGAATGCAAAAGGTCAGATGGTAGTGGATTTTGCGAAAAGGATGGACATGACTGTGGCGAATATGTATTTTAACAAGAGGGAGGAGCATAGGGTGACATACAAGAGTGGAGGAAGATGCACACAGGTGGATTATGTCTTATGTAGGAGGGCCAGTTTGAAGGAGATTGGAGACTGTAAAGTGGTGACTAGGGAAAATGTAGTTTGACAGCATAGGATGGTGGTTTGTAAGATGACGTTGGTGATCAAGAAGAGGAGGAGGAGTGTGAGGGCAGCACCAAGGATCAGATGGTGGAAATTGAAAAAGGGTAATTGTGAGGTGGAGTTCAGGGAAGAGTGAAGACAGGCACTGGGGGGCAGTGAAGAGTTACCAAATAGCTGGGTAACTACAGCAAAGCTAGTAAGGGAGACGGCTAGAAAGGTGCTTGGTATGAAATCTGGACAGAGGAAAGACGGCAAGGAGACATGGTGGTGGAATGAGGAAGTACAAGAGTGTATACAGAGAAAGAAGTTGGCAAAGAGGAAGTGGGATTGTCAGAGAGATGAAGAACGTAGACAGGAGTATAAGGAGATGAGGTGCATGGCAAAGAGAGAGAGGTGGCAAAGGCTAAGGATAAGGCATATGAAGAATTGTATGAAAGGTTGGACACTAAGGAGGGAGAATAGGACCTGTACCAATTGGCTAGACAGAGGGACCGAGCTAGGAAAGATGTGCAGCAGGTTAAAGGTGATAAAGGATAATGTGGGAAACATACTTACAAGTGAGGAGAGTGTGTCGAGCAGATATAAAGAGTACTTTGAGGGGTTGATGAATGAAGAGAATGAGAGGGAGAGAAGGTTGGATGATGTGGGGATAGTGAATCATGAAGTACAATGGATTAGCAAGGAAGAAGTAAGGATAGCTATGAAGAGGATGAAGAATGGAAAGGCTGTTGGTCCATATGACATACCTGTGGAAGCGTGGAAGTGTTTAGGTGAAATGACAGTGGAGTTTTTAACCAGATTGTTTAATGAAATTTTGGAAAGGGAGAGGATGCCTGAAGAATGGAGGAAAAAGTGTTTTGGTACAGATTTTTAAAAATAAGGGTGATGTGCAGAGCTGTAGTAACTACAGAGGGATTAAATTGATCAGTCACAGCATGAAGTTATGGGAAAGAGTAGTGGAAGCTAGGTTAAGAAGGGATGTGATGATAAGTGATCAGCAGTATGGTTTCATGCCGGGTAAGAGCACTACAGATGCGATGTTTACTCTGAGACTGTTGATGGAGAAGTACAGAGAAGGTCAGAAGGAGTTGCATTCTGTTTTTGTAGACTTAGAAAAAGCATATGACAGGGTGCCTAGAGAGGAGTTGTGGTATTGTATGTATGTGTCAGAGAAGTATGTAAGAGTGGTACGGGATATGTACGAGGGTAGTATGACAGCGGTGAGATCTGCGGTGGGAGTGACAGATGCGTTTAAGGTGGAGGTGGGATTACATCAAGGATCAACTCTGAGCCCTTTCTTATTTGCAATGGTGATGGACAGGTTGACAGACAAGATCAGACAGGAGTCCCCATGGACTATGATGTTTGCAGATGACATTGTGATCTGTAGTGAGAGAAGGGAACAAGTGGAGGAGACCCTGGAGAGATGGAGGTATGCTCTAGAGAGAAGAGGAATAAAGGTCAGCAGGACTAAGATGGAATATATGTGTGTGAATAAGAGGGAGGATAGAGGAATGGTGAGGATGCAAGGAGTAGAGGTGGCGAAGGTGGATGAGTTTAAATACTTGGGATCAATAGTTCAGAGTAATGGTGAGTGTGGAAGAGAGGTGAAGAAGAGAGTGCAGACAGGATGGAGTGGGTGGAGAAGAGTGTCAGGAGTGATTTGTGACAGACGAGTGCCAGTAAGAGTGAAAGGGAAGGTCTGCTATTGGGTAGTGAGACCAGCTATGTTATATGGGTTGGAGACGGTGGCATTGACAAAAAGGCAGGAGTTAGAGGTGGATGTGGCAGAGTTAAAGATGTTAAGATTTGCACTGGGTGTGACGAGGGTGGACAGGATTAGGAATAAGTATATTAGAGGGTCAGCCCAGGTTGGAAGGTTTGGAGACAAAGCCAGAGAGGCAAGATTACGTTGGTTTGGAAATGTGCTGAGGAAGGATGCTGAGTACATTGGGAAAAGGATGCTAAGGATGAAGATGCCAGGTAACTGGAAAAGAGGAAGGCCTAAGATAAGATTTATGGATGTGGTGAGAGAAGACATGCAGGTGGTTGGTGTGACAGAGCAAAATGCAGAGGACAGGAAGAAATGGAAACAGATGATCCACTGTGGTGACCCCTAACGGGAACAGCTGAAAGATGATGATATATATATATATATATATATATATATATATATATATATATATATATATATATCTACACACACACACACACACACACACACACACACACACACACACACACACATATGTATAAATATATATATATATATATATATATATATATATATATATATATATATATATATATATATGTTTTGCTACTGATATGACAGAATTTCAAGACATCTTACATACTAAGTCAATGCAAATTACTGTAATTTACTTTATCACCAAAATAATGTCACTGACATAGAGATTTCCTTTTTTTTTACATGTCAGGTGCCCTTTCCAACTCTCTGGCGACCACATAGGACAACTGAACATGTGAATGCAGGGTGTAATATACTAAGGTTGCAGTATCTCACAGTACTGATTCTTCTCTAAGGCAAAATAATCTCTGAGTTAGTGTATGCAAGAAGCAAGGGTGTGGAAGAAGTAGCCCCCATCCCCATGATGGGGGTATAGGAAGTGTTCTAAATGTGTAACAGCAATTTTCAAATATGGTGCTTTTTTTTCGGTTGCAGATTATATTTGGAAGTGCTTGGATTTTCAGGATAAGGTCTTGTCCTTTGCAGAGGTAGATTAAAATTAAAATGAAAGTTTTTGAGACATAGTCATGTTTTTTTACAACACATAGGAGAAAGATAAAGAATATATATCCCTTAAATCATTAGAATATGGGGCACTTTTCATATATTTTTGCAGCATACAAGTGCCCAGTATAACTGCCCTACAAAAGGTGGGATAGGCCATAACGTTGTGACATGCCACATTTTGGCAATATGAATTAAAAATATAAAAAAAACACAACCCTTTCATATAATAATATGAATTAAAGTTGTTTTTGGTGATAGGCTGAATCAGGGTGGATTATTCTGTTAAGGAAAGCACTTCAAAATGTGGAAGATTTAATTTCCAAATACTTAACAGAAATGTTTCATGATTGCAATCTTTAATAAATAAATGTGCAAATACCAGATTAACTACCAAACCATAAAGTGGAATCATTTTTATACTATGGGTATATTTGTCACAGAAGCCAGATTTTGCTGACCTAATGAACAAAGCATAGGTGTTGAATTATTGAAATGTTTGTTGGATCTTTAGAGGTTACCTGAGCTAAAATGTCACAGACTTCCTCTTCCATAAAGAGTAGGTTATTAGATTTCAAGTATATGTTTTTCTTTTAGGTGAGCAGACCCTGCTTGTGAAAGCTTGTGTTTTCCACTTCATGCCTTTAGCTCTGCTCTACTCTCTCTTTAAATTGATATGCTACTTGAGCACCCATGCATGTGCACCATGACAGAGATTAATATTATATATCTTTCTCTTTTAACTGGCAAATGACCACAGTAATGTTTCAGTTATGACTGTATAGCTTTTGTCTGACTAAGTGACTTGCTTAACATATAAAAAGAAACTAGGAATTACTCACTGTGAAGTCCAGGGTGTGGATTAGTTGCAGTTTGCTATCTTACTCACTAAAACTGTACTGGCTGTAACTTCACATACCTTATTTGGAAGGAAGTAACTTAATTAGTTATAAAGTCATAAAGTAAAATAAAAACACATCATAATGTTGTCCTAGAACCTAACAAGTATTATTCTGTTTTGGCCCCTAAAATGGTAGATGAGAACCAGCTTAAGGAGTCTATATGATTAAGAAGCAGAATTTAACAAATTCATACACATACACTGGAGTTTACACATGCATCCACATAATTGCACTACAATGCATATGTACACCAAAACAGATGACAAACTAAATGTTTCACAAGCAATATATCTTTTAAATGTATCATATGCAAAACATTCCATGCAAGGCACCACCCACAGTGTGGAATTGATATGAATGATGAATCCCTTTGCGGAGTCAGGAATTGTAAAGCCCCATTTTACAAAGTAAGATATAATGCTTTTATTTTGTAATCCTACAGATACACTGAAAACAATTCAGTAGCAATACTATAAGAAAGAAAACAGTCCCATTCCGAATGTCTAGCTATGCAATCATCACCATAGAGGCTGAGAATTAAAACACAACCACTGTATTTGCAAATGCATTTATTTCACGTCTGAGCACAGTAAAATGCATCCAGTATCAACTCCTTTGCATTGGTGTCCACCATGGCAAATAATAGTATAAACTGAAATGGCTGCTTGGATTCAAAAATACTTAGGAAATAAATTTCAAATAAGTAAACAGCTGTACAGAGGAATGAAAGATATTGTTCCACATTAAAATGTAAACGGTCTCATATTGTGGAAAGAATCAAACCTGTTTCTCAATATGTTTTAGAAGTCAGTTCAGCCGAACTTTCTTCTTTCGTAAAATGCCCACTTGAGACAGCTCATGTTGTTATGTACACGTAATGAACAGGCTTACTTTCTTGTGCAGTTCACTGGTTGATAGTCGTATATATGCATTATTCTTGTTGCTTGGTAATCCCTTGAGTCATGCACTAAAATGAATATGCATGTGCTTTGTATGCCAGTCCAGTTAACAAAGCTGCACACAGCTAAGTACGCTTATGGCTGTGAATATACATCCTTTTCTTTCCAGTGCATATATACAAGCCTGTCTTATTATGAAACCATCATTCTCTGTGTTTTGTCATACATAGGCAGTTATCTTTGGCAACTTAAGTTACCATATCAACTGATGTTTTTTCAGGTACTCATTTCTGTCTTGCCTCATTTAATAATTCTTCAGAGACAATCCTAAGCCAGTATGATTATGCTATGAAAGGAAACAACAACACCATCTAAAGGTGTTAGAGACCATTTTTTCTTGTTTTTATTTTTTTTTTCATTCTACATAAGTCAATATTCTATGACTTTGAATAAAATAGATTTTTCTCCGGCAGATGTTTTTTGTCTGTGAACACCTGCTTTCTAGCTTAGAGTGTAAAGGGGGGGATGGTAGTGATACCGTGTTCCAGTGAATTGCTTCTTGTGGCTCCCACTGGGACATGCAGCCAAGCTGAGGACTGAGCTGCATTCAAGTGATCAAGGAATGTACTCAAGGTAGAGTTTTTAGGTAACTAAGTGGAGTGATGGGCATTATTCTTTACAGTTGGGTAGCCAGCAGGGGTTGGTTTATGAGAGGATTAAGGGAGATAGGATTGTGCTGGAAGTTTCACTAAACACTACTTTATTTCTAGATAAAGCCAGAAAAGAAGACAAGGTTAATAGGTTTATTTCACCCCAGGCATCAGTTTGTTGAGTTGTGTTGGTTGTGGTAGCTCTGTCTTTAGAGGAGCTTCAAACATTGCAGCCCTTTCTTTCCTCCTCCTCTCTTTTCTCTCATCCCCGCTTTTCTTTGTGGAGTCTAATCTTGTGGGACTGGCTTCCTTCATATTATCATCCCTCCTTGCTTTTTTTAGGAAGTAAATAGCTGTGGGTAGCTGCAAGGACAAAAAGATAGTAATATGTGCAGAACAGCAACAAGTGATATATCCTTCCATTGCCAACTGGGCTAAAACATGAGGAATGAAGCAATGTCAAGTCTGTTGGGCACCTGTTATTCCTGGTGTCATTGTTGGTTGGTTAGTGTCAGTGGATTCATAGCTATGATAAGTGCTTCAGCCAAACCTTGGCCTGAGGAGGTGGAAGCACCCTGTATGGGGTAGTGCAGCCGTTAGGTTGGCATCATGCTGATATGGGGTGAAAAGATGTCCCAGCATGCATGTAGTGTTGTCTCATTTAGATGGCAGGTGGTAAGTATTTGAGCTGCCAGAAGCAGGGTTTAGGTTAGAGTAAAGGTGCATCAGGTCAGTAATTCTACCAGATGCAGGGTTTAAGTTAGAGTAAATGTGCATCAGATCAGTAATGCTGCTAAATGTAGGGTTTAAGTTAGAGTAAAGGTGCATCAGGTCAGTAATGCTGCCAGTTGCAGGGTTTAAGTTAGAGTAAAGGTGCATCAGGTCAGTAATTCTACCAGATGCAGGGTTTAAGTTAGAGTAAATGTGCATCAGATCAGTAATGCTGCTAAATACAGGGTTTAAGTTAGAGTAAAGGTGCATCAGGTCAGTAATGCTGCCAGTTGCAGGGTTTAAGTTAGAGTAAAGGTGCATCAGGTCAGTAATGCTGCCAGGTGCAGGGTTTAAGTTAGAGTAAAGGTGCATCAGGGCAATGATGCTTAGTACTGATTGTAGGCATTGAATGGTGCAACTGGTACTATGCTGCAGGCATGTGTGCCACAATTGTTAGTAAAATGTTGGGAAGTGTCCAAATATGGTCCAGTTGTTTCATATTTGAGTGCAATGCCCCATATTCTGGAGATGGAAGGGTGAGAATTTTGGTGTTTTTGTTGCATAACTGCAGGGGGTGGGGGATAAGGAATTAATAGTCTCAAAAAAAAAGAACGAAAAATTGAACCAAGGACATAGACAATAAGGAGAATAGTCAGGATGGATTTTCACTTTAATTTCTCCAAGTCTTTAGGCTTTCTAATACTATGATGTGAGTGGACCCCATTCCTAAGTCAAAGTGTGATTAAAGTTAAAGATAGGATGGTCATTAAAGTAACAGGGAAGCTGGAAGAAATTTTGATAGCTATCCTGTAAAGTGCTAAGAGTAATTTGTTATGAAAACAATGAAATTCATGTGCAAGAAAGGAGGTGAGTTGGAGGTGGGAGTTAATGTAATGTTTGGGAGAAGGATAAGAGGTAGTTAGTTAGACAAGATAACTGTGTAGTAATGCATTTATGTTGATGGAAGATGCTAATGCATGTCTTGTTTTTCCTTTGTTTAGAGGTGATGACCATGAAAATTCTAAGAAGGAGGTGGCAGGAGATCCAATCACAGGCAAGAGAATTCTTACAGCTGGCATCTTCTATGTCTCATGAAGAGGGCAGAGTAGTCAAAACAGACCAAAGATCATATGAGGAAGAAGACACAAGCCCTTGGTCCAGTGGCAGTTTGCTCCCATGGGGGTTGATTATGGGGAGATGTTACACACATCAGAAGGTGGGGACAAAGGGATTCCAGTAGTGCATCAGCCAGCTGCAGATAATGAGTGAGGTACGCATGAAGTAAAGAATGCGTATGTTGAGAATGTGGCTGAAGGTTACTTGAGGGTTTGCTGTGAGATCTTGATGTAGAGGGCAAGGTGTGACCTACTGAGGGGTGGAAGAAGCGAGGGGAGTCAGTAGGTCAGGGACTCGAGTCTCAAGATGAAGTAGGAGGGGAGAAATGGAGCCGATATATAGCTTGTTGCAGTTTCTGCTGAAGCATGCAGATGAGGTGGGGGTTAATCAAACACTTGTTCATGGGTCAGGGATTGACCAATATGTGTTACTAGGGAAGGCATAAGGTATTCATTGTGCTGCATATTTAGCTTGCTGTGAAAGCAAGAATATGGCTGAGGGAGATTGTGGATTTGTTCGATCTCCTAGACACCGACAAGGTACAAAGGACAGCAGGAGAATAATCTCATGCTTTGAAAAATCTGGCAGTGGCCTTGGCTATGCTAAGGAAGCAGTATCTGTTCAGATATAAGATGTGGGGTAATTGGATCCTAGGCTTTGTTTATTTCAATGGTGTTGGTGGAGAAGCAGTCAGACTAGGCGTCACCTTTGCTAACTTATTTTTTTATCATAAGGGAGGAACTTCTATTGAATAGAGGCAGCACATGGATATGGTATGATCCAAAATTCAGGAAACTGAAGGCTGTGGATAACTTCCCTATGTGGGATTGCAGGCATGTTAATACCTGCAGAGTACTATGATAGATAAGTCAGCAGTGATATCTAGGGAGTCTCAAGATGGGAGCTCTGAGGGTGTGAAAATTTGTTGGGCTTTTAATGCCAACAAGGAGGTATGACCATTGAGTCTGCTTACTCATGTTTGCTCATATTGTGGAGGGGAGAATAGAGGGTTGAGATGTTGGCAGTGGGAGGGCCATCAGGCTGGTGATAGTATAGCAGTCATCCCTGAAGTAGTGAAGGGTGATACCAGGTATGGGGAGTTTTAGGAGATACGAGAACAGTAGCACACCCAGAGAACTTTGCTCCTCTTGTGGAGGAGCTAGGAGGTCAACTAACTCACTCCACTTTAAGATGGTTGTTCTCAAGGCTCACATAGGAAATTAGCCAGACTGAATGGTAGAAGCAGACTTGATTATGGGCTTTTCAAGGGTTTTTCCATTCATTCTGCGTTAAAGGGGGGTATAGGGCATGTCTGAACTTTAAATTAGTGAAGGGAAAATAACTTGTAGTTCAGAGTTTGTTAGAAAGACAGAGGGAGAGATAGAAATTGAGAAGGGGAGGACAGTGGGCTCCTTTGATGGACCTCCATATCAGTTTTTTTTTATATATTCAATAGGTTTATTGCCCAAGGAGAAGCTGAGTTTCAGATAATTTATCACCTTCCCTCTCCCACACATGAATTGGTTAATGATCCCATACACAGGAGGTTGGCAAAAGTTCAGTATGCATCCTTAGATGAAGTAGTGGCGGTCATTAGTCCATGCATGGGCTGTTAAGTTAAACACTGAGTCAGTATTCTGTTGTTACTAATAAGAGAATGGGACTGGTCCACGTTGCACATGACCTTAAAAGGGATGTTTTACTTTGATATGGCAATGCTGATGTGTTGTGTGGTGGTGTTTGCTATTTTTAACAAGTTTTGCTCAGCACTGCAATGGATTTGGGAACAGAACAACTCAGAGAAAAAGGTGATCCATTACAACGTTGATTTTCTCTTGGTAGCTTAAGGGAAACAGTATCTGCTGGTGGCTTTGTACAGCTTCTTAAATAATTATGTGGAGCTGAGCATTTTAGTAGCCAAGGATAAGCAGAAGGGACCAACAAAGTTTCTTGAATTTTGAGGACTTGACATAGATGCTGGGAAGGGATTATTTAAGCTCCTGCAAGAAATGTTGCATAGGTTGATGGATAAGAATAACTGGTGGTTAGGAGTTGATAAAGTGAGAGTGGAGGGGGAGATGGAACTTTTGGGTTTGTTGACTTTCACATGCTGAGCAGTAGGGCTGAGTAGAATATTTTGTTGATCCATAGCTAACATGTTGAGAGGGAGAATGAAGAAAGATCACTACATAAGGGTTACTAAACTGATTAGTTTGGACTTGGATATATAGTAGATGCTTTTGGAAAATTTCAATGGAGTGGTGAGATGACAGAAAGACCGAGTATTATCTGATGATCACCAGCTATACACAGATGCAGTTGGAGGTATGGGTATAGGAGATTATTTCCAAGGGAAGTGGTCTGCAGCTAGCTGGCCTATTAACTGGTCAGTGGAGACAAACATCATGCATTTAGAGCCAGTGGAGTTGTGGACTGTGACAGTGGTTTGGAAGTAGGAGTTGTCTAACACAAACGTTTTTAGACAGTATGTCAGTGGTGCAGGCTCTGGTTAGGAAATCATCTAGGCCTGTTACAGTTCAGTTGTTTTTGAGGAAATTGAAATTGCAGTGTTTGAGGATCAATTTGTGTTTGACTGCTAAGTATTTATCTGGCGTGCTGAATGTGGTTGCTGACAGATTATCATATTTTTGGTTTTCCAGATTCTGGGCTGTTGCACCAGAGGCAGAGGATAAGCTGACAATAATGCCAGAGGAGGTTTGTAGAACAGGCGATCATGAATGGTTGGATGGTGCAACAGCCATGAGTTAATTGAACAAGGAAAGTTTTAAACTGCAGCATAGAGAGATTTTAAGTCATGTTACATTAGTGAGAGTTAATTTAGCAGATTTAGGGGTGGTAACTGGTTTTCAGACAAGATTTATTGGATGGAGCATTGCATTGTGGTTAGGATGCTTAAAAGTCTAGAGCAGTTGAGGGGGCTAGCTGCAGTCAAACATTTGCCTGTTGGTAGGCAGGCTTTGAGTTTAGCTTTGAAAGGTTTCTATGTGCTCAAGAGGGTAGTGGATGACTATAAAATATAGGCAAATGTAGTAGGGTTCTTATATTTTTGGCCGTTTAGATTGAGTGAGTTGATAGGTAATGTGAAGTGGAATGGCATACATGTTTCAGATGATGTGATGCTCATTGGTTTGTGTATTCAAAGAAGGGCCAGGCAAGGAAATGTTAGCAGGTTCTGTTGGTCTGTATTAAAGAACCCTTGTGTTATTCGGTACAGTGGGGTAAGGCATGGGATAGGTTAGCAAGGGGTATTAATGGGTAGCATTTTTGGCATGTAAAGGTTTGGGATACAAGCACTTAGTTTGACTTTATATTATATATGATATTGATAAATCAAGGGATTTTAGGATGGGAGGTAATCTTCCTCTTTTAGGACTGGCGGCTCTTCAGACTTAGCTACTGAAGATAAGGCAATTAATTTTACTAAAAGGAAAGTGGAGGAAACATAGGGTTTATATAAGGTAGCCTTTTTTTCTTTCTGTAGACTAATGTCCTGTTTTTGTTTTTCAGGCAAGTGTCTGTTGCCGATCTTAGGACATTCTTTTATTTATTGGGCAGAGAGGAGAGCTACAGTGATTTCTGGTGGTCAGATTTTAGGTTTGGATGATTGAAAATGGAGTGTTATTTGGAAAGGTTTGAAAGGCATGCATTGGTTCCAGTTGGTGCAAGTTGTGGATGAAGTGTGTCTTTTAGTGACAGTTCTCAGATTTTATCTTTTACATGGGAGGGAATGATTCAGCAGTCATTTCTAAGAGGAGGCTTTTGGCTAGGATGTGAGAGATCTGGTTTTGTTGAAACAGCTTTTCTGGGTGTTACTGCAGTTTGGTCTGCTATTATTACTACATTGGTACAAAGAGAGGCAATTAAGGTTTTGTCTGTAGAGGTTTTTAATGCAGTTTATGAATCACAAGGTTGCTAGGGCAGATTTGTCTGTTGGGGTTTTGGTGTTGGAGCACTGGGACATTAAGAATACAATGTGTTATAGGAAGGATAGTATGCATCTTAGTGAGGTGGGTTTAGATCACTTTAATGCACGTATATTGTCACTGACTAGGAATGTCACTAATGGCCTTGCGGCTTAGGGTTTCTGGCATGAAAGCTAATGGTGAACAGGCTGCTGAGAAGCAGCCTGGTGGGCAGGTGAGGACATTGTCCTCTGAGGATGAGACTGCCAGTCTCCCCATTTCCTTTCCTAGAGTTATCCTAGAAGAATTGCACAGAATGGTTAAAGTTGCTCTGCTAATTCGCAGATTTTCTGTAGGTGAGAGGTGTTAAGCATCTACTGAGAGTGTGTTGCAGCAGGTGAGCTATGGAATGTACCTGCCATTATTTTATAGTTTTTTGGTCATTGTGTTCATTACCATTTGTATTCTTGCTATTTTATAATAAAGCTGATTGTTAATGCAGTTTTGGTGTGGTTCTTGTGTTGTGGAGGGTAAGGGGCTCATAGACAAATACCATTGTCTAAAAACAAATCAAAAAAAGATGGAGCACTGAAGTTTTACAAAATGGATAATACACTGTAATACTTTCTTACTAAACTGATGGCTTTACTGACAGACAAACTAAAATGTTTCTGATTTTGTCAGGAAAGCACATAAAATTGAATTAAATGTTTAATGGACTGCATGTTTTTCACTAATTCAAAAGCTTTGTGTGAAGAACAGTAACATTACTTTGACATAATGGAAAGGTTTCCACACACACACACACACACACACACACACACACACACACACACACACACACACACACACACACACACACACACACACACCTAGACAGACAGACAGATAAAAGCTGACAAATTCAACATATATCAGATTCATATCATGATAGTGCTAATAAAATCAGTGCCAGTTTGTTAAAACTAATATTCTTTTCTCAGAAAACTGATAAATCTATCATTTTAAGTTCTACGGGAAAAATGCACATTATGTTTATGGCATAGGTATGTTAGAAATTATAGTAACGACTTGACTTAAGAGCAGGCAGCTTGCACAATATACAAGTATGTACAATACACAAGGATGACTACCCATGTAGATTTTCCTGAAAATCTGTAAGAATATATTGAAATCATTTATATATATCAACATGTGTAGATATGGTTGAATTCCATCCAAAATGCACAATTTGAAACTGACAAACTACAACATTTACAAAACTGTTGTCAGGATTCATGAATGGCTACACATCTCACTAAACAGTTTTGCGTGACAAGTAGTGACAAGCTTGCTGCTTATGAATCAAAAAACATAAGTACATGCCTTCCCCAACTGCAAAGCAAAGGTTAGTGACTATAGCATGCTAATAAGAGAATAAAGCACTGAAACTACATGCTAATCAAGCAACTAATCATGATGGAGTGATTCCAAAATGTAAAAAATGAGTGCCCGTATGCCATGATCACTTTAGCTCTGAATTTCAAGACATATTGAAATGCAGCCATGAGAACACTTTAAAATGTTAGGGGTTGATGCAGCCATCTTAAATCTGTATGTACAACATGCTGAGATACAAGGTGCTGCTGCTGCTGCAGTTACCAGACCACTTCCCAGAAGGTGTAGGGTGCTCAAGCCATGGTTGACCTACCATGGACTTCATGAGATAGAAATTATGGAGCACTACAGGGTGGAGAGGGATACCATAGAGCAAATTGCAAACCTCCACTGTCTTTACATGAGGTCCCCGTGGGAACCGTGGAGAACCCATCCCAGTGGAAGCCAAGGTATGTGTAGCCTTATGTACACTAGCTATAGAAATGTTTCAGAAATCCTCAGGTGACACAACAGACGTGTAACAGGCCTTTTCCTAAAGAAAACTGCAGTTTTCTCAATGTAATGCTTCAAATTGTGGCAGAACATATCTGGTTTTCCATACATCTTAAAGGAGAGAGCTACTACCATGCAAACTTTCTATGCCATAGCACACTTTCCTTCTGGAAGCCATAGACTGTGCACATACACACACACACACACACACACACACACACACACACACACACACACACACACACACACACACACACACACACACACACACACGTGCGCGCGCACACACACATTAAAATAAAAGCTCCTCCTGGTAAACAGGGAAGGAGGCACATAATCAGAAAAGGTTATCACTCTTATCAGCTGTCAGGTACTCCATAATACATCAGATAATATCTATATTGTGTGTAGTCTATGACTCCCACATAAGGCACACCTGTAATTTCTATCTAAGGTATCCTAGGAGTGACTTCACACAAGGACATCTAGTTGTAGATGCAGGATATGCCCTAGAAAGCTTGACTTGTGACTCTTTTAAGTCACCTATATAACCTTACTTAGCAAGGTTGCAATAATGCACACAATCAGACTATAATTTTTATACAACATGTTTTTGGCCTGTTTAAGTCACATTTCTGATGTCCAGATACAACTATAGGTGCTCTAGTGTATGACCACTGCACCTCTGCCAACATACTAACACTCTGTGCCATATTAGATAACATCATTCTTAGATAAGAGTTACAGATTGGAGACCCAGAACAAGGACCACAGTTCCCAGCACCATAAGCAAGGCCAGCAGACACAGTTGAGGAGTCAGACGAAAAACCAATAACTGGGGATGATTATGGTAGATGGAAGCACACACAATATGATATGGATCTGGCTAAGAGGCAGTAAATAGCATACACACTCACCAGTTAAGTTATCAACAAAACTAGTTAAGCACATACAAGCAGTAACAGTGATGTACACAACCTTGCTAGGAATTCTTAGCCATGTACTGGCTACTATGAGTATCAGTCATAAGTAACCCCAGGTTAAAAAACATGCCCCGGGATTCATGAAGCTCGGCACAAGGATGGCGTTAGCCTTGCGCTGACCTTACAGCGTAGAGATGGCACGGCAGCACCACATGCATATTAATGAAGGCACGCTGCCGTAACGGCCACGTGCATAGGAAATGTCTACGAGTGCAGGGGGGGCGTGTCCAAGCGCTGCACGGCAGCGTGAACATGTCGGCTGCATATGTGCAACCTAAAATGCTGACTAGTACAGCCTGCCTCTAATAGTAATCACTCCTGTCAGTGTCTGTGGATAGTGAAATGTATGCAAAGCATACAAGACATTTTTGTGAACACCACAACAAGAAGTAAACACAAAAGCATGTAGCTGAATGTTGAGTCCCCGTCCCACGAACAAATGATATTCAAAACTCTGTGCCCGTATTCCATTGTAGTGTTGCTAGTTATACCAAGTGGAAATGAAACGCATTGTGTTAGCGCACCGCCAGTTGCTAAGCCTAGCCCAATGGTTTGGGTTACCACCTGTCCTATATTGTGAGGGACAATCCCACTCTAGGCAGGTGTGTCCATACCAAAACCATTATAAATGTGAAATGTCCTGCGATAGTAGGATATAATTATGTCCCATATTTTATGTAATAGTCCCATACAATATGTATGTCCATATATAAAATACCTAAATGTTACAAGAAATAGAATAATCAAGTAAATGAAACAGAATAAGCAACTACACTGCTACAACAATAAAAGCTTATATGTAGGCATAAAACTAAAGTACTATCCTTTGTAATGACCATGGGTATGTGCTGGCCTGTAAACTCTGATGTGTGTCCCAAAAATGTCCCATCCAGGTCATATGAAAAGGTGGCAACCCTACCAATGGTCAGAGCATTCGCCCAATATCTGCCCATTCACTGTCCAAGTTGTCCTTGTCAGGACGGCCCATAGATGAATGGTTATTACCCAGGTCTACCTACCATGTCATGAAAGATAAGTATTTGCGTGTACCTATGTGCGTGAAGTACAGTATGTGGGTGATCAGAAATTTTAGGGTAGTCCTCACAACCATGTTGGTCCCAGAGATATGTAATGTATGCAATGTGTTCTGTTGACTGTGCCATGGGCCATCAACTAGAGAAGGGATGAATGGTGTCTGTGGAATATGGGGGTGGGGGGTGATGGGTAATGTAATAATTTGCCAAGGGGAGACTGGGTTGGATGCACAATAGGTGAACTGGAGGTCTACGAGGAAGCAATGGGTGAATCAGGAAGATAACCAAAGAACAAATATACACATCCACAATACAATCCCACAAACATGTGAACATTAAAAAGTGCAATACACATGTACAGAAATGTTACCGGCACATACCCACATAATTGTCTGGTCTGAACTTGAACCATCCAACTCCAACACACCTGGATACATAATTGAATACCCATCATCCCTTTCACAGCACACCACCCCGCTTCCTGAACGTCCACCAAAACCACCCATACTTGGGCTGCTAGATAGGTGCAGCCATATCTGCACATAGTGACCCCCACCCATATCTAGTAGGCAGTCTCACCCTAGGCAGTCTCAGGATTGCAAACTATGTATCCCTTGCATGTATAACCCTACCTTATAGCCATAAAATAAAGAAGGTCATCGGTCCCCACAATTTTTGGATATCCCTCATGGGATATGTATCTGTTCTAAACATTATACTTGGTGTCACGACACGATGTCCATTCCTGTATACATCTGGACACAAGCTGTATGAGCAGTAGTTGTCCACAAGACTGCTCAGCCTCCAGCCGGTCCTGCAGAACCTTCGACTTGGGATTAAACACCTGATCATGATGCATGTCTCCCCATGTGCATTATCGGGAATATATACCTTACACATTCGCATAGTGGCAGTCAGATATAGGGAGCTTAAGGCGCTTTAAAGCAGACATAAGTAAGGTTACCACCTGTCTCACCTTGCGAGGGACAGTCCCTTTTTGGGCAGTTGTGTCCAGACGAAATATAATACAATCGCAAATGTCCTGTGAATGTAGGAAATACTTATGTCCCATATTTCATGTAACAGTTGCATAAAACAGTTATTTCTGCATGTAAAATACTTAAAGTTACAAGAAACAGATTAAGCAACTACACTGCTACAAGAATAAGCTTTCATTTAGGCAAATAAGTAAAGTTCTAACCTTTGTACTGACCATGGGTATGTGTCGGCCTGTAAAATCTGATGTGTATCCCAAAAATGCCCCACTTTGGCGTTATGAAAAGGTGGCAACCCTAGGTCACGTAAGCGGGTATGCAAACGTGTATGCACGATGGTAAGTGGCGGTGATTCAATAGTATGGGAAATGTAAATGAGCATGTAGGTGTATTTGCATATGTATGTACAGACCGATACACACACACACACACACACACACACATATATATGTATATATATATATATATATATATATATATATATATATATATATATACATATATATATATATATATATATATATATGAAGAATGAACATGGTCACAATATAGCAGTCATAATGAATGTGAAAGGAAACAACAGCGGAAATCCCCATAATAGTTAGTGCTGTTATATATCAGGATGGCCATAGGTGAGCACAACTCTGCATCCCCAATCACAGGTGGGATGCTAAAAGTGGAACGAACGACCCCCCATGCTAAGTCTGAATTTCAACTAGGTACAGGGCAGTCCCGGTCCCCATTTGGACAAGCCTAAACCCAGATGACCATATGAACACCCTGACAATCAAACACAAATATGTGCCAGGACTATAGGCTTTGGAGGTCTGAATATCCTCGGAGTGAGTCAACATGCGGCATGGGTCCAGAGCAGTAGGAAATAGGGAATGGCGCATGTGTAGTAGTGCGGTTTTCCCAACAGAAAAATGGATGCCTGATGTGTAAGTGAAGTGATGAGGTGCATGTTCAGTTAACTATGCACCATGGGTATACATATAAATGAAGCAGAACACCAATAGTGTAGTGGTTAGAGCATCAACCTAATGAAAAGGCATTCACGGTTCAAGGTCGACAATAGTACATATCATTTTCCTTGTGGAATGAATGTTGCTCTGCTGTAAAGCTAATATTTAAACATGTAAAGGTGAATGTGTGTATCGCACGGGACTATTAACCAGATCCTTTTAATCAAAGTGGTATTGTCATAATGAATAAGCACAAATAAGCGGCAGTAAACATATGTAATGCACAGTAAGCATAGGCGAGTGCGCCTGCGTGGGTGTAAGCAGCTCCAAGCATAGGAAATGTGTGTTTGCATGTACAGATGTAATATTAATATATATATATATATATATATATATATATATATATATATATATATACACACATATATGTGTGTATAGCTATACATATCTACATACATAATATATATATATATATATATATATATATATGTATATATATATATATATATATATATATATATATAGATATAGATATATATAAAAATAAAGACTGGACGTTGTAACAATAAAGCATACACAAGGGATGTGAAGGGACTCAAGAGCAATGTTGGTATTATATAGTGCTTTCAGCATATGTCATAAAACGCTGTGAGCAGAGCACCGCTATTCACACCACAGGCAGGGTTTTACCAGTGGGAGTAACATCGCTGAAATGCTGTCTACTTTACACACAGGTGGGGGAACTATGGTTATGCGATTATGGGGCTAGGCGTGCAGGTGTTGGCTGGCAGACATGTATTAGGACAGCCCCTTGGGTGTAAAGTAATATTCCGATGTGGGTATAGCAGTCACCCATAACTCCCAAACCTTAAGAGCACATCTACTGGACAGTCCGTAATCCATTGGGGGAACACATATGGACCACATCATTGAACTGTGCCCCGATTACCAGGGACGTCCGTGATTACGAATCAGAATCGAACCCAGTCCCAACTAAACCCTCCTAGAAATAGTGATATTAGGGGGAAAGGTGGTAGAATACATGTAATGAATAATGACAACATGTAAGAGTCATAAACACATGTACCTCAGACAATGTGTATGAATACATATGTGCTCTGTGTCCGTCAATGTGTCAGGTTAATAGCTCCAACCTTCTAAATGTGTCCCTGAGATTGTTATGCAGTGTCACTGATTCAGTGTTCATTCTTCCCCATTTGTATGAGAGGTCTGATAGTGAGAGAAAGTGCATGTTCCGCCGACTACCTTAGAAAGTTGATAGAATAATAGGGCTGGGTTTACCACCTGTCCACCTTTACAAGGGACATTCCCCTTTGGGCAGTTGTGTCCTGCATAATAACTCTAATTAAGGCAAATGTTCTGTGATTTAGGGCAAAGATTACCTATATTGTCTGTAGTAGTTGCATAAAACAATTATGTTCATCTGAAACACCTAAATGTTATAGGTAACAGTATAAGCAACTATAATGCTACAAGAGTAACCTTTTATTTAGGCAAAACAGTGAAGTACACCCCTTTCTACTGGGTGTGGGTGTGTTGCCCTGCAAAGTCTGACATCTCTACATACAGGTCCTATAGGGTTGCCACCTTTCCAAATGGCCAGAGTGGGACATGTTCTGTAGAAATGTCAGACATTCCAGGACAAAACATACCTACAGCCGTGCATAGTACAGGATTACACTTATATGCACAAATAAAAACTTAATCTAGTTGCATTTGAATTGCTTATGCTACTTCACATAACATATAGAAGTGTCGGGTCTATATTATAACATCAAAATCTACAAAGATCGAATGTTATGATATTGAACCCTAAACACTGAAATCTGAAAACATCGAACAGTTAGAATAGTGAATTTTTTTCCCAGGGAAAAAATTCTCTATTCTGAGAAACATACACACAACACAAACACACACAAAAAACAGCAATCCACACACATACACTTAAAATCCTACACCTAAACTTAAACTAAACTTTACATACACTACTAGCTATCCACTTACCTTAACCCAACCCTAACCCTAAGGTCCGTCACTATCACACACTCACCCATGCTCTAACCCTAACTCACCTAACCCGCCCCCTAACCCTAACCTACACACAATCACACACTTACCTGAACCCGACCCATAACGTTCCAACATATCGAACGCTGAAAACTGCGAAGCCACAGCAACGGCCCACCGAATTCTTTCCCTGGGAAAGAATTCGGTGTCCTGCACCTTCGCTATTTTCAGCGTTCGACATTACGGGGTTAATATTATAACATTCGATCTTTGTAGATTTCGATGTTATAATATAGACCCAAAGTGTCATATATAAAATAAATGTTTTATGCAATTATTAATGAAACGTAGAATATAATAATGTCCTGTAATCGGGACATGTGCTATGTCTTGATTATTTTTGCAGTGTCCCTCGCAAAGTGGGACAGGTGGTAACCCTAAAGTCCCACCTTGGCCAATTGAAAAGGTGGCAAACCTATAATAGCTATGCTGGAGCATGACTCGTCCGACGGATGTGGCTTCCACAACCCAACTACTTGTCTGTAATGTAGAGTCTTGGTTCCTATGTATCAGCCAGACAGGAGCAGAGTGTATGCGGAACACACAAATTTGATTCCGTACAGTCTAATGCCATGCCGTCGCCTAATGGGCAGCCATTCCCAATACTGTACTCATGTAGTCCGATGTGATAGGCATCTCAAGGTGGGAGCAGATTGTAAGAGGAACACACAAATATGAATGATTCATTGGACAGGCCGCTGACTCTGTACAGTCGAATGCCATGCCGTCGCCTAATGGGCAGCCATTCCCGATACTGTAGTTAGGAGTGGTCTTAGGTCAACTGGTGCCCTAGGCAGAGGGCACAACGGCACCCCCACCACACCACCCAGTGCCCCCATCCTGGTCTACCTACATCAAATAAACACTGCTAAAGTGCCCTCACTAAAGCGGCACCCTAGGCGGCTGCTTAGTTGGCCTATGCCTAAGGCCAGCTATGACTGTAGTCATGTAGTCCGATGTGATATGCATCACAAGGTGGGAACAGATTGTAAGAGGAACACACAAATATGAATGATTCACTGGACAGGCCGCTGATTCCGTACAGTCGAATGCCATGCCATCACCTAATAGGCAGCCATTCCCGATACTGTATTCATGTATTCCGATGTAATAGGCATCACAAGGTGGGAGCACATTGTATGAGGTACACACAAATATGATTGTGTCACTGGACAGGCTGCTGATTCCATACAGTCGAAAGTGATGCCATCGCCTAATGCACAGCCAGTCCCGATACTGTAGTCATGTAGTCTGATGTAATAGGCATCACAAGGTAATATTGTGGTCCTCGCTCACATCCAGGGGTGTGAGAGACAGATGCAAGCACCAATGTCGGTGCTTTAGCAAGTGCGGGAGCGAGCGGGTGTAAGCGTATTTGGTTACCAGTATGCGAGTATTGCACTGGTTAAGCAATGTAGAGGCTAACCGAGCATAAGAGGCTGTAACCAGAGGTCAGCAGTGCCTAACACCGCACAAACCCATGCACACCCCGCTCCCAACTGCTTTAATGTGCCTTACTCCTTCCGTATCTAGTGGGCTTGTTCTGCCTTGCAACCAACTAAACGTCCTTTGCAAGGTTCTGAAACAGGACCTTGCACACACAGCTAATGTGTATTACCAATACGCCATGGCAGATATACAGACAACGGACAGTACCACAAACATATCATACAGTGCAGTCATTCAACAGTATAGGAATGTATCCCATCATGTAGATGTACATGTGAGTGTTTATGTCCAGCATATAGGTACATACATATATAGAGATGTATCAGGAACATACCATGCGGCAACAAAGCATTACAAACGAATGATATGGGAAACACCAGCGACGCCTGTATTATGTAGAGGTGTTGCTCTATGTGATCACAAGACTCCCTCAGACAGACATGTGTCAGTCATACATGCAAATAGTTGTACATTGGCCGTATACATCACTCTGTGCATGTAACGTACATCAACACAGCAGTACCTGTCCAATCATTATGTGTGAACAGTACTCTTGCAATGTGCTGTGTGCAACATCATCATCATGATAAAGGTAAATGGAGTAACTATAGATGGATCGGTATTGGTTTGTGTACAATGGGGTCGTCCTACTCACGTGTACCTGGACCATGTAGGAGTGATGTGCATACCAGGATTGTGCGCCTGAGGGACAGGGGTGAGGATAACAGTAGTATGTTATGATGCATATTACAAGGGTTTCATGTGTCCAGTGGGCACGTGTGTGTAATGGACAGCTATGTATAGGGCAGATGGTTTCCTAGGAGCCGAATGGCCTTATGTGTCAGTAGGTGAGGGTCAGATGTTGGGGAAGGAGTGTAAGTATGGCCATGGAGGATAGGTAGGAGCACAGAAATGACAGCATACAGGGTTGTTAAATGACATATGTGGGGGGGATACACCCTGGATGGGGATGGGTCTTCGGCATTCAAAAGCCCATGGGAACAGTGGGACAGATGTCCCCAGCCATGGGCAACTGTCATTGCACCTACACAGCTGCAAAGGAGGCAGTGCTGGGGGCTGTCCAGTAGGGGCAGCATCACCCTGTAAATGTGACACTCTGCCGTTGAACTGGTGTACCTGACTTTGTAACCCATTAGGGAGCCACCAACGCAACACATCTGGGACTGCACTGTAGCAGATATGTACCTGTCTGGTCCCACTCCCAAGGGGGACATGCTCAGTCCTCAGTGGTGGTACCACCAGAAGGTGGTGCAGTGCCAACAGAGTATGTTGTCTATGGCTGGGCCCCAGATGTGCTAGTGCCCAGTGCCATGGTCAGCTGAAGTGGGACAGGAGGTTCTGCCGGGACCTCCCAACCCATTCAGCCTATGGTGTTGCGTTTTAAACCCACATATGGCTTAGTGATAGACAACAGCATACAGGATTACCTATGACAGTATGCATAGATATCACTAGCAACCCAACACAACAGATGGTATACATTTGTTGAGGGAGCACAACACATGCATATATACCGCATGCCAACTGTACAATGTGTAGTAGACATGTGACCGCAGCTATGAACAGTTGCCCATCATTGGCTTGTCACTGGGAATCCCACACAGTGTCAGTCATACCACTGTCTCATGTGACACATGTCCAGTCAGGGATGCAATGGCAGTAACACATCCCTATCATCATGTACTTTCTGCAATCCTCACACCATGCTTCTGCTGTGCACAGATGTGTGTTTAGTGTGTAACACAGGAAACAAATGGTTGCACACACTGACCAGTTCACGGATGGCCCTACAGATGGGGGTCCCTCATGAACAGAGTACTGTCTTGTCTGTATTATAACATGCAGGATAGCCATTACCACACATGGTGAACAGGCAGTAGTTTCAATGCAGCATAGCTACACTTACATGTTGTAGTTATGTGTGACACATCACCCTCCTGTCATTAGGCTATTTCCCACCATGGAAAATGATTGAGGTACATCCAGATATCATCTGTGATGCCGTGTCATAACACCACATCCAGGTACCACTCACAGCGACTATCATGGCCAGATAATAACATGTTTCCTTAGATAGTGTACTGTGTTTATCATGCGGATGGCTATGGGAACACCATCACAACTGTACCACATGCAATCAGCTAGAGGAGGACTGCAATAGATGCAGAGGCCATCAACTGACCATTTCCATCTCTTACAATGCACATGCTGCTGCTGCTGTGCAAGTATACACCTTCACATCCAGCAGAGAGTGAGTGGGTGGGACAGGCAATATACACCAGGGAAGGGCTTGGAGACTTAACCATAAGCATCATCTGCCACACAACGAATACTACAGGCGCAAACCCCTGACTACTCATTAATATTACATGTGCATAATGTTACTACATGTGCCACAAAGGAGACATGTTACTGTGCTGAAAGAACATGTGTGTAGGTGAAAGAGTGCTATCTGCAACAGATATAGCAGACATACATTAAGTGTGGCACATGTCAGTCCACGTGAACAGATGCCATTGTCACCACAACCACACTCTAATGGACACGCATTGGCACTTTTGCTAGGGCCACAAATAAACAATGTAACTACTTAGTTTGCCACTCCACAGTAATGCACAGGACCACATGCACCACAGGGGATATCTGGAGGTTTTATGGGGTAGGGCATGTGAAAATGCTTGACAACTGTTGGTATGCCAATGAGGTTTATACTGAGAGTGACTGTGGATGGGAGCATCACAACCCACATGCAGACACATGGTGTTAGTACTGGCATGCATGTATGCATTGCTCCATAGGTGTGTAGAGTTAGGCTGTGCAAGATGGCTGTACAAGGCTGGGTGAGGGGTAATCCTTGCCATCGCGTCACCCGACAATGATGTGCAGTGCAGGGGTTTAGTGTCTAGAATGTCCTACACAGATGGGTACTGCATTATCTGGCCTGACATCTTGGTTACCAATATGTAGGGCCATAGCTTTGCAATGCGTGCCAGTGCCATGTCTGTGTTTGATAGTCCTTCACATGGACATTGCCTGGGATGTGCATGTCCCACAATACTGTGCAGTGACATGTACAGGTGTACCTGGTTTGGCAGACACATGTAGTGAACACAGCATGCTATACCCCGATATGCCAATACTGGCCTGGTGTGGGGAAACCTGCTTATAGTGAGCAGGTCGGCTCTGCACCTGCATGGACAGTATGATACAGGTATTCCATGGTGTCAGTGGCATGGGTCCATACAGGGCACATGTGTACAGCATTGTCTGGCCTTAGTGGATCACATGGCACCACATATGTTGCAGGCCTTCAGTGTGGAACATAGTGAAGGCACAATGTCCACATATATGTGCCTATTGTACCACTGTACAGGGTGCCATGTCCTCTGCAGGCCACTGCAGTCACACCATGCCTACTATCTGTCCTCAATGTGCAGGTTACTAGCAACATAGTGGGATATCCTAGGCAAGGTTGTATGTGCATGGCACATGGGTGTGGGACATATACCAGGTACTAGTAGGGCTGCATACTTAGTTCACCAGGCCTTTTTTCAGATGTATGGGTATGGCTTGCCAACACAGTGCCATGGCTGACTGACAGCTGTACTTCTCGTGAGGTGGCCAATGGGTCATAAGACAGATACTATATAGGAAAACTACAAAACCCACTCCCAAATATGTCCAATGGTAAGACAATCACGGCCACCTCTACACAGGCTCTGACAGACAAACACACACTTGGCATGTCTGGGATTAGACCACCGACCTTACTACTTTACTACATTACAGTATTACGCAGTTGCAGAACGCGCTAGCGAGATAACTGAGACACAGCACTCCCAGAGGTGTATTTGTAGATGGATGACATCATCAGCCTTGCTAATGGTGGGTATAAGAAATGTATGGAATGTGAGCGGTATAAAAAAATTACTCAGTCCTCAGGCAAACGGGGACACACAGACACACACACACACACACACACACACACACACACACACACACACACACAGCAAATGTGGGACTAGAACACCGACCTAACTACTTTATTACACTACAGCATTATGCAGTTACAGAACGCGCTACCAAGATTAGTGGGACACAGCACTCCCAGAGGTGTATTTGTAGATGGGTGACATCATCGGCCTTGCTAATGGTGGGTATAAGAAATGTATGGAGTGTGAGCAGTATAAAAGCATTACTCAGTCCTCAGGCAAACAGACACACACACACACACACACACACACACACACACACACACACACACACACACGGCAAGTGTGGGACTAGGAACACCGACCTGACTACTTTATTATACTACAGCATTACGCAGTTACAGAACACGCTACCGAGATTACTTGGACACAGCACTCCCAGAGGTGTATTTGTAGATGGGTGACATCATCGGCCTTGCTAACGGTGGGTATAAGAAATCTATGGAGTGTGGGCAGTCTAAAAGCAATTTACAGTCCACTGGCAAATGGGGACAGACATGCACACACACACACACACACACACACACACACACACACACACACACACACACACACACACACACACACACGCCAGAGGAAGGAACGGAACACCTGCCTATTTACAGTTTACTATTACAATGCTACATACTTACGAATCGCGCAACACAGACTACACATGTCAAGGCTGTCATTATGACTTTCTGGGAATGTGGACATCAACAGGGATGCTGGCAGTTAAGATATACATACCAGTGAACCTGTGTATTTAAAGTAGGAATCCATCCTGACCTGGAGTATGCCCATCTGTGGAATGGACAACTACTACCACTATACAGGGTTACAACAGCCATGCCCATACACAGAGGCACATAACCGACACAAAGTGTCACTGGGCATGGTCACACACTTAGTAGCACAGGGATGTTCGGAATGCACTATGTGTCCATCTACACAAAGATATACTGGGGGTGCTCATACACTTAGTAGCACAGGGGGCATACTCACACACTTAATAGCACAGGGCTGGTTGGAATGCACTACTATGTGTCCATCTACACAAGGATATAATGGGCATGCTCATACTCCTAGTAGCACAGGGCTGACTGGGATGCACTCTGATGCTAAACACAGAAGGCCACAGTGGCCATGCTGTTACAGGTAGACATAAAGAACACATTGTAATGGGCTCTGGT